>NC_134278.1:76399344-76699786 GCF_949628215.1 Phalacrocorax aristotelis | reverse complement strand
CAGCTTTAGTTATCAGCTGGCTTAGGACTGAAGCAGGTCATCATCTCCAGTAACTGTCACAAGGAAAAGAGAAAGTGTGCCTAGCCAGGGCTAGGCAAGTGCTACTGAACTGCAAGTGTTCACTTAAATTGTCTTAAGAGCAGCCCTGAAAATGCAGCCTGAGATACCTGACGAGCAGTAGCGCTCAGAGGCTGACTGATTTTAAAAGTTTCAGCAATACAGATGGATAGTTCCTTCCTGTACCTCCAGTACAGCCTTCAGGAAAGAGCAAAAATACTAATTTAAGAAAACAAGTTATACCTTCAGGACAAACTCGGTGTTTGTTCTCAGAAATACCCCTAGCATAGATATAATTACAGATTTAGACCCAGTACATAAGAGGTTGTTGAACTGCCCTTAGTGAGAATGCTGAAGAGCTTAACTGAACACCAGCAGTCGGAGGTAACAAATATTAGCCACTTAAAAAAAAAAGCACCCACACACACCAAAACCTCACTATGGTGAACCACTCAACACAATTTACATTCTGAAGACAAGTTCAAGAGAAAAAACTTCCACAATGATTGTCACAAAAACCTTAATATTGAACTTGAGTATTTTTTTACCAATTAGGTATTGCAACAGCACGTAACTGATGTGAAGCCTGTCAATAATCAATAAAAGCTTAAATATATTTTTCCTCACATCAAGCATAAAAAGCAAATCCACCATTTAGGGAAGGGGGCTTTGAGATTCTTTTTCAACCAGGGTCTCCTCAAATTGTAGATGATTTGCAAAAACTTATTTGAATGTTTACAAGAAGTAAAACAGTTACTTGCCTCTACCTCCAAAACTGCTGGATCATGGTTGTCTCTGCTCTTAAAGGAGACCTGAAAAGCAAAAAAAAAGTGGGGCTTGTGCCCTATTTTGCTTCTTTAAGATGTTTAAGAGAGGCATGAAAAGTTGGAATTAGGGTTTTTATTTTATCTTGTAATGGACACAACGTATTCCTTCTTGTTTACACTTGAGATTGAAAACCCAAGAAGCCATAAGACAACCTAGTTAAGGGAAAACAATGCAAGAATCAATAGAAGCTAAGTCACAGAAGAAGAACAAACTTCAGTTTTCTTTCCCTCACCCCCACCTTCTTCCAAGTTCTCCTTCATTTGAGTGACAAATGACAAAATCCCTTTCCAGAGTTAAGTACTCCTGCACTATCACTACTGGTGATTTGCACAGTTTTATGAACTAATATTACATATGCTAAGGAAGAAGTCAGAAATTTGATTGAGGTAGCATTTTGAAATTTTAAGATAAAAAGCAATTATAAAAAAGTTCACGTCCTTTTCAGGGCCTCTTTATGTTTCAAAATAGAAAAATAAGCAGAAAAAACCCACAATTTTTAGAAGTTCTTTGCAAATGGGAAAGAGTGAAAAAAAATACGAGATGGAGAGCTATAAAAGAGACACAAACATGACTTTCTCTTCCACTGCTAACCTGCCTGTAAGACAGTTTGTATGTTAATTATAGTGGTGCAGTTATATGAATATAAAAGTAGCTGCAAGAGATTTTCTAAAAAATAGTGCATTTCATCTGATAGCATGAGGCTAATTTTAAAAAATTAAAAAGTCAAATTCATACCAGATGCAAGTAAGCAAAATAGTTTATTTTAACTAATACCCATTACTGTTGGGACAACCGTAATAGCTCATTAATTTTAAGCGAGATGGGATAGTACCATGTAATCCACTCAAAAAACAGTTTAAAACTCCTTCTCTATTCCTTCCACCCACGCTTCAACAATGTAATTACTATATATGAAAGAGGAAAGCCCAGGTTTTTTAGTAAATGGGGAAGTTAAAAATGTTGTTTATGAAAAACATGCAATCATCAAGAAAAGCAAAAGCAGGATGCCTAAAAATAAGAAAAAGCATATCTGAAGTACATTAAAGTAATACTTAAAACACTATTATGAGAAGTTATGTTGCCTTTAAATTATATATCACAGATAAACTATGCTCAATCAGTACAGGGTTGTAGTCAATGTTTTTCAGTCAAGTCAGTGAACTGGCTGAAGTTCCTCATCGTTACATACATGGAATGTGATCTTGCTGAAATGCTAAACCAGCATTACACAGCCTCAACACCCTTCTCTGACAAGAGATTTTATTTTAATATACTCAGATAGGAACACCTGGGTACACAAAGTATGGTTTAATATGTATTTCTTTTAGGGACAGGACTAGCTCAAGCAACTTACTCAGATAATATGAATACTGCACAAGAGTAGGCCAAAGGCCTGGGCATCTTTACCCTAGGTCTATTCCTCGACTTATCTCTCTGTGTATTACCAACAATTATAATGTCACTTCTCCAGTTTCAAGAAGCAGCAGGCATGGATTCAAACAGTACTGGTGCTGAATTAAATGTTCCCGTGGCATAATTCAGAAGTGGGTTGTTTTGGTTTGTTTTTTCACTGGTTTGGGGGGGTGGGCAGGATAAGGATTTTTTGGGGGTGGAGTGTTTGTTTTTGGTTTAGGGTTTTTGTTTTGTTGTTGTTGTTGGGTTTGGGTTTCCTTTTTTTGGTGCGGGGTCCTTCCACAGATGAACTATAATCAGAGAATGGAATTTTAAGAAAAAAAAAAAAAGAAAAATTCCATCTTTAAAATGTCCAAAATAAACTATTAGAAAATAAGTTAAAATTAAGAAAGTCAAGTTTAATTCACAAGAGTAACTTAGAGGTCTACAAAGCATAAGATTCCAGAATTATACACAAGATTCCCGTTTCAAAGCTATGAGGAAAAAATTTGGAAAATTATACTGCTTTCTCCTTTCTACTGAACAAGAATAATTTTAGTAACAAAATTCTTACTTTACTGGGTGAAATAAATGGCAAAATAGCAACTAGTAGTTAAAGTAAAAACACTTTAATGCAGACACTCATGTATCTCTTATCATGGAATCTGAAGACAAAGTTTAACTCTGCAAGTTAAGTTTATTTAACAACCAGCTGTCACTTAAAATAGCGATCCTGACTCTGCTACTTCCCCTGAGCTGCCCCTGCTGTGTAGACAATCTTGCAGGGGCCAATTTAAGAAACTCACAAACTCAGCTGACTCCTGAGGATGCACATGAAACAGTGGGAACAGATGTCCTACGGCTTTTAATGGGAACTGACCATTAGATCAGTCCTAATCTAGCGCCACACCACTCACTTCAAAAATTTGTGACACCAAGAAGATTTTGTGCTTTGAGGACTACTAATATGATTAACGTACAGAGCTCAGGCATTACTCTGCTTAAGAGTGTGCAAGCTTCCTCAGTCCTGCATAATTTGATGAAAATGTAAGTAAAGACCCTTTGAATTAAATTCTGATTTAAGGACATTTGTGGTTATTTCAATGTCCATTGTACCACCCACTTGAAGAAAAAGGGATTTATATTGAGTCAAATTCACTTCAAGATTACCAAACATAATGACACAAAAATATCTTACTTTTTTAGTAATGCTTTTAATACCATTTTTACTATGTAACATATCCTACTCATGCAACTATTTATCTTGATACCCCTCCTACCTATGTAACTATTTCATACAAAGCATTAAGCCCCATTTAAATGTTATGGAACAGAAGAAGTTACTAAGACTTGAAAAGAACTGAGAATTAAATCAAAATATCCCCACTACCAGTTTCAATGCTATTCTCCACAGTAACACACAGTAATCTGAAAGAAATGCATCTTCTACTCTAATTTACAAACAATACCTACACCACATACTCAAAGTTCTTGCTGCACAACCATATGGTCTGACAGGGAAAGGTACGTTCACTAAAAAGTGCTCAGAAAAGTCAGAAAAAAATTATCGGAAGAAGTCGCTGATAGGATTTTTTTCCTCTGTTAGTAAAGCATGTTTTAACTATTTAACAAACTACAGTAATATTCAACAAGAGTGAAACCAAACTTTTCAAGTGCAAGTCGTGCTCGGCCAGGCACACCCAGTATTAACCTCCATATCCCCCCGTCCCATCCCCATCCCTTACCCTGCAGACAAGGTTAATATGATGTATCCCACTTTAAAAAGAAGGTCACATTCACGTAATGGGAATAATAAAGTTTGAAACCAACTGCAACAAAATTTAGTGACTAAACTGACTTAGTAGTCAATACACACCTATTTAACACAGCAGCACTCAAGCTCTACAAGGCAAGAGAGGAAAACACTGCAGTTGTCACTTTGCAGTGTATGCAAAGTAAAAGGTAGGCATAGTTCATCTTCATGAAGAAGTTAAAACAGATGAAGAGGATAAAACAGAGACAAATCAATGGATGCACAAAGCACTTTTAAAAAAGCTGTCATCTTTGAGGCATGAGGTGTCTCAAAGCAAGATATGAAATGCTTTTCTTTGGGCACTTTTATATGAACTGTTTTAACAACTTTAACATAATACAACGTGCAGGATAACTTACCCATTAGAGTTTTAAAACACTGCCCCATCTTAGGCAGGAGGTGTTATTCCAATTCTTTACTCTGAAGATGCCAACAAATAAACTCTTAAATCTGATAATCAAATAATACATAAAAATGCCACACACAAAGATTAAAAAAACACAGGCACGCAGTTTTTCCCAATATACATACGTAAGTATAGATACCAATAAAGAATTAACCTAAGAAATAAAGTTTGCACTGTATATATTTACCGAATCCGACGAGCAGATTAATTAACTCTGAATAACCACGTAACATTAAGCTCCAGGCACAGAAATAACTAGTACACAGTTGCATACTGAGCTTTTAATTTGTGCATTTCAAATGTCTCCCTTCTCTAAAGGAATAAATGTGGGGGGTTTTTTGTGTTATGTAGACAACCATACAGAGTCCTGTTAGATAAGTCATCCCAGGGTGCTGAGATCCATGCATTCTACAAGCTCTGTATGTCTTAATATTCACGCCCACCTCCAAGTAATTATGTAGCTCTTAACACTGTAACTGCTGGTATGAAGAGTGAACAGACTGGAATCCAAGGAAGTGGTAAAATACCTTGTTTGAAATATATGGAAATTACTCTTCTCAGCTTAGAAAGCAAGAAACTGTTTGTCATCATAGAAAACTTCTTTGTAAAAATCACAGATAAATCAGCATTTATGAATACATTTAAGAAAAAAAATGCTTTCTGCACTATTGTCACTACTTCAAACTACTTAACACCTTGTTCTCAGTTTCCTCGTGATCATTCCTGCCCGATCTTGTTCATCTCAAACTTGCTGCAGAACTTAATTTCCTGTTGCCTATGAGTGCAACCGTGCCTCACTTCTTTTTTTCTCTTTAAAAAAAACCTTGAAGACAGTCTCAAATTTGTTGCACAAGTGAACATACTTTTCTTTCCTTAAAACAAACAAAAAGATCTCCAAAAACCCTGCTAAGCCTGTTTAAAACTAAAAAGTCTTTCTAAGCCAAGTTAAGGCCAGTAACAAGAAACACAACAGAAGCCTAGTACTCTAATCATTAAAACTTCTGGCTGAATACTCTTCTTGAATTCAGGATTAATGAGGCATTAGCTACTATAGAAGTGCCCTATTCACACTATGACCAAAGCAATAGAACTTAATATTTAAAAAACAAACAAACCCCACAAAAAAAAAAAAAAAACCCACACACAAACAAAACAACCAACAACAAAACCAACACACACTATGCAATTAAAATTTGAGTTCTCTGGGATTACATGTAGCCAAACCATACTGGAGCCCCAAAATTTTGGCTTTATCCTCACCAATAAACTATTTTCATTTTATCATATAGAAATATATGTAATGAAGTCCACAATGCACAAAGCCGGATATGGGGAACAAAAAACCCTTAAATTCAACCTGATTGTAGAACTGTTACATACTTCAGTAGCATACACACACTATATAATTTTTGTAATTTATATAAAACTTTAATAAATTAGAAGTTCTATTACGCTATATTGACATTTTATTCGTACATCTTACTGTTATCCATCTTTTTATATCTAAGCTTAATGCCAAGTAGCTTTTTCCAATTTCAGAGACTTTGACCAGAAGGAATCATCAGGATGATCTAATCTGGCCTCCAGTATATCATAGGCCATTACTTTTCAACAGAAAAAGAACTGCTTTGACAGTAATCACTACAAATTGGTTTAGAGCATATCCAAGGTCATCATAACTTGACTCTGCTAATACATAGAATTAAAGTTTGTTTCTAGAAGGCTTCTTCATACTTGCTTGAAGAGGAAAATTCTGAATCACTCAAAATGTGATTTAAAAAAAAAATTCTTGGCTTTGAGGCACAGATATTCCAAGGGCTAAATGGTAAATTCTCCTTACTTTCACAGTAAATTTTGAATTTTTACCCCTTAGAGAATCACATTCTCCTCTCAACTGTCCACATGGCTAAGAAGAGAAAGAGAGACGGGATAAAAAAAATATCAATATCACCACTACCTACTTCAAAATCTCATGTAGTTGTGCTCAGAATTACCTCAGCAGAGAGAATACTTCAAATACCAGATGAATGCAAGTACATTGTTATGCAGCTAAAAGGTAGAAGTACAAATATGAGACATGCTTTGTAGGTCCTAACCATAAATAAAATATTGTTCACATTTTCAGTGCTTTAGTTGCTGATCCTACACAGGCAGATCTGAGCCTGCTGGAAATTATGATTCGTTGTGTACACTTGCAAAAAAAAAACCAAGTTTTATGACATGCATTCAGCAGTACTGTTTCATCAGAAAGAAAAAAAAACCATGTTTAGCAGGTGTGTGTATATATATCTGAAATGGTAAGTACCATTAACGCAGATTATGAGGGTCTGAAGTTTCCTCACATGGCATGTAAACCCTGTCACCAGGATGCTTAAACAGTATCCTTTCTGGAGGACTATTTGGAGAGCTGAAAGTCACCTCTAAGCTTCTAGATCTTCTTTGTGTCCTAAAGCTTCTTGGTAGAAGAAATTTGAGGGTTTTTTCCAAAGGTTATCAAGACAGTGAGCTTTTACTGTTTGAACAAGTGTATGACTTAACACAACATTTCTGTCCAACTTTAAAAAAAAAAAAAGAAATTTTCAAAAAATTGTGAGTATATGAAAGTAACCTGATTTGAAAAATGCCAGCTGGAATGAACAAACGGGGAAAAAAGACTGGAGAAGAGAATTTCCATTCAGTCCCAGATTTAGGAACCTCACTGTAGGGCACAATCAGATATACTGAAATTCCCCCAAAAAGTGACTGCAAGTCCTAGGAGAATAGTAAAGAACATAAAGGGAAAGCCCACTCATGCAAAAAGGGCCTAGGAAAGGCAATTGCCAAAGGAGAAAAAGTTCCTTTACTTTTCCACATTTTAACACTGCAAGTAATTTCAACAAAGAAATTTTCCTCTCTGCAAAGATCTGCACGTAGAGATTATGTGACAATATTGCAGACTAATACCTATTCCTACCTTAATATCACATTATTTTTATATTTTGTATATGGAAATAGGAAATTTCTCTAAAAGAAAACACATGAAATAGTTCCTCAAAAATCTAACTGAAATGCATAATAAAGAAAATGCGCAAAACACGTTAGTAATTACATTTCACTGACTCTGGTCACCTGAAAATAAATCAGAACAATTTAATTGAAACAGAAAAATCTCATAGGCTTATTACCTTTGCTTTACAGAGAACAAAAAGTACAATACGTTCATTTAAGACTATTCGTTCTGGAAGAACATAGTCCTCAACTTTATCTGAAGCTGGGATTTTATACTAAACACATGAAAGTTTAAAGAAGCCTCAGTGAACTAGCCTCAATTATTAGAAAAACTACCTGTGACTGGAAAATGTGAGTTGCAACACTCACCTAGAAAGCGCAATGACTATTCAGTGTGCACGTGCGATCATAGGAAGCTATCTAATCACTGCAGAATCTACTCCTACCTCGATGAGCTAACACAGTTTTAATAATACTGCTATGCCATGAAATAATTCTACTAGTCTAAATGCAACCCCAATCCACATTCTACTTTTTTTTTTTTAAACAGAGCAGAAGAAAAAAACTGGAAAGACAGTTGAAGAAATGAACAGAGATCATTCCACTTCAAAATGGCAGATCATAAAACATCTTATCAAATTCTTATTTAACGCTTATCACTGTTTAGTTTGTACAAAAGGAGGATTGTGTGGTTAGTATGATCAAATTTCTATTTATTGACTTTATGAACTATATAAAGAAAATGTGATTGATAATAATGCGAAAATTATTGCTAATTATATGCAATTAAATAATTTAATGAAATTTATAACTTTATATGCCCAGAGAAAACATTTACTTCATAAAAAAGCTAACGACTTCAAAGGCATGCCATTTATGAGGTCTCACCTAAGCAAGGCTTTCTACAGTTTTCTTTCTGTAAACTATGGTAAATTCACACAATTAAAACTTTTTTGAAGAAAACCTGACTTATCACTGAGTTTGTGTCCTGTGAGATTACAAAGTTCCACTACCAAATAAAAGCCAGTTTTATCCTCTTTAACAATGACACTCTGTTCAGGTTTTCAACAAAACAAGAAAATCTTTCAAGTTCTCCACACCTTACTAAGACTTTTAAGACATTATTTTATTTGCAATCATTCTTTTTTGTTGTTTAATTCCAAGGTTATATTTGAGACAAGTCATTACTGACAACCATTCAGTATGTGCAATGTGCCTTCTGAACAAAGTTTATTAATTGTGCCTAATTATTGCAAGCAACCAATCTTACTTTCTGCATGTGACCTCTATTCACCTAACAGCTGAAGTTCTGAAGTTCCAGCTGAATTACCATGCATTGCCATATCCAATGAGATCTTCAAAAGAATTTCGTGTACACACTTTAAAGCTGTTACAGTAATTACTACTTTTCACTTACTGTTTCATATTTTGGGCCAAATTCATCTAGCATCAAATATTCAGCTTTCACTCCAGAATAAAGCCGTTTAAGCATGTTGAACACAGGCCTTCCAAACCACGTAAGTAAAGCAAACAAGCCATTCCTTAATTTCTTCGGATCAATGAAATAAAAAAGCATTTAAGTGTTACTATAGCAACGCTATGCCCTTTCTTATGGTCTACTGATATATTTTGTAGATTTCAATTTTAGAATATTCTTCGGCACTGCTACATGAACGAAACAAAGATCCACAGACTACCAAGTTTTTCTTCTATGTTAACTTCATTGCCTTATTCCTCCCTGTTATTTCTGTTTAGATATGCAAAAAACAGCTGCTACTTAGAGAATCCTATCTCAGACTGAAGGGTTCCCACCCAAAACACTGCATTCAGTTTTGTCCCATACTTAAGAAATCTAAGAGGAAAATATTAAGCTGATTACAAAATCTTGCAAGATCAGATCTGATTAAATTTCTTTAGAAAACCAACTACATTAGAAACACTTGGAACAGGAAAGCTCTGGCAATAAATTTAATTTTAAACCCCACTCTTTTTCTGACATGTAAGCAATTCAATATAAATTTCAAAAAACAATGAAATAAGGACCTATGGCAACAGACGCTTCACACAGAGGAATGACATGAAACAGGACAGAGCATGTGTGTTCCAAATTTCTAACTCCCACATTACAGTTAAGGATTTTTTTACCTTTAACTGTAGCCTCTATTAGTAAAGTGCAAGATTTAAGAGTCATTGAGAATTCAAAAAACCCCAAAACACACCACATACCACCACACCAAAAAGACAAAACTAATTTTTCTTTACTGTCAGTAGGTTCAGGAATAAAAACAAAACAAAACAGAAAAACCACCAAAGCTGCCTCGGAACAGCTGAAAAAATCCTGTTAATTTCCTTCACCTCACGTCTTCCCCACCAGATAAACGAGCGCATTATCACTGTTTAATCCAAGTTTTAATTGAGTACTGTCACTGGTGGGAAGAAGAGTGCGGAACCACTACTTTCCATATCAAACAAAGCAGGTAATTAACAGCTATTCTGGCACAATCCCTTATCACCAAAACACACAACACTGTTAAGTTCTCTCAATGCCAATGCTTTGCTTCAACAAAGGAAAGCTGATGTTTCAGGGTCACATTCACTTCTTTAATACACAGGCATAAATTTACTGCTCAGTCAGATACCTATAATTAAACACAAGAAGAATATAATTCTAATATTCAGACAAGCTTGCATATGAGTGGGATATTTCCCCCTGTAAAGATGATTGCCTTTCATTTTTTGGTTTCAAGTAGCTACAGTTCACTTAGTTTTGATTACATAGCAATTAGATATGCAAATACATGAGATCTAAAAAAAATGCTTTTTCAAATGTCAGATTGTTAGCAATCAAGCTTATTCTTTTCTCCTGTACACACAAGCTACTCATTAAATAGCTATTGTCTTAAAAACATTCCAACAGATTGCACTTATCAGGGTTTTAGAAGCAAATATAGGAGTGCACATTACCCAGAACACGGCTCATCAGGGAATGAAAACAATCTTACAATTAATTTAATACATACATGATAGTGGTTAACTAAGTTGGAACTAAATACCATATTCTTTGGGCACTTTTCCCACTACTGTTATTATCAATACCTAAGCTCACAGCATCTTCAAATTAACAAAAACTCATTAGTTTGTGTATTTAATGATTCCATGTTGCTAATAAATTTCACAGCTAAAAATACAGAATTATTGAATATCAGTAATTTTTCATTGTATATTGAAAATACATCCACATAAAGAAAAGCCAATTAAAAAAACACGTGGTTAGTATCATTCTGGCAAGAATAGCCATTTTGACCACTTTTTTTTTTTTTTTTTGAGGGCCCACAGATATGTTCTACTGGAATTGAAGACTTAAATTTTCATGCTCCGAGATCACATATATGAGCTTGGCCCTCTATGACACATTTCACAGGGCCTCTAGAAGCAGCCCACAGTTTCAGAGATCCACTGATCACGGGTTAAAATGGTGGGACAGGATGTTTGACAACAGCTCTGAAGAGCCAGGAGAAGCAGAACTACTGCAATATTAGACGGACTCATCTATAAAATATTGTTACCCACAACTATGGTCTGCCACTGACAGTTTGAAAGCTTGCTCTTGCAAAACTCTAAAGAAGCAAGAGCAAAATGGGATAGGGGCAGGAGCTGGTCGGTTGTTCTTCTAACTGATCACAACGTCACCTCAAAGCTAACAGGAAGGAAAAAAAGATCCCTAAAAGCAGGCTGGTGTTTTCAGTGACCCAGTTGTGAGGAAACATACACTAAACAAAGGAAGCTGAAACAGTTCTTTCCTAACTCAGCCTTATCTACTGCATCTACTACTGTGAAAAGCCAGGATCCAAACCAGCATACTCAAAATACCAGATTCTTGCCAGGTGCTGCATCTGGCAAGACTGGTGGTACAGCATTATCTAGTGAAATCTACTGTACTTCATACTTGCAAAACCCAGCCAATTCAAAGTGGGCTTAAGAGGAACATAAGTAACAGGCCAAATATGATTCATTTTAAGCCATTACACTTTATTCTACCTGCTAGATTCTTCTACTCTAATACTATATGTATATATGAAACACATTTAATTAGACTGCAAATAATAGGTCTGAAGCCTGCAGTAACCAAATAAAATCAGACTTCTTTACTAGAACTGAAACACACAACAGGAAATATGTCTTTCTCTTTAAAACATTTCTTTCTTCAGGTGTATATAGAAGACATGGCAAATTCAAAGTACCTGATTTTCCTCAGGTGAATTAGTTAAATCAGTCAGGTACTTCAGGTGGATTCAGACAGTTGGCTAAATGTGGTTTGGCATTCCAATCCTTTAGCAACATCTGCTTGCCAGGGAAGCATTAATTGTTTCTATATGACTACAGGACTAAACATACCAAATAACCATTTATAAAAATGCTCCAAACTGTACACAAGCAGTGACAGAGTTGGTATTAACGTCCACGGGGTGCAATCTTTAAAAAAACCTGCTTCTTCCTTATCCAAGACAAACATGCAACTGCTAAAGTGAACAGCAGCTTTCCCACAGAAGAGACCAAGTGCTGTCAGCACTTCTTTCCTTACACTTTCAAGTAACACCACAGCAGAAACATTGAAGACCAATAAATTAAGGCACATGATCACACTTACTAAGGAAAAAAAAAGTTTATCTAGGCCCGAATGTCAGGACCTGTCATCCAGAGTTTAAAGATCCTATGGATAGAAAAGGAACCAGCATTTTAACATGAGGAAACGTGGGAGCCAGAAGAGAAAAAAAATACTGAGGAGTAGGAGACCATGTCCATGCTTTGGACAGGATTTTGGGAGCTGTTCCCAGAACTCCAAACTGCAGAGATAATGCATGTACAACACTCAGACTGTATCAAGAGAGGGCAGGAGAATAGAAAGACTAGTTTTCAGCTTTTCATTTGTAACGTTGGGGTCTGATTCTGCTGGCTATCGAGACTGAAGAAGTTTTCTTAAGATAAATTGCTATCAACAGTGTTAAAAAAAGTCAAGTGAAAACCACCAAAATACCAACACAAAGTAGCTTCAAACAACCTCCAAATAATTAAATAACTCCCACACCAGAACACCCAATTCCTTTTTGCCTCCATTCTCACTGGAAACAGTCATACTAACCTTGTGCCATGACACATGGTCAGAACAGTCGGGAAATGTTGGGGAAAAAAGTAACACCCACACCACACGTACTAACCACAGAAAAATTTATTTTCAGAATTTACATAGTAAGTATTATATTCAAATATTTAGGTTATATGCACTCACTGGCCACATACCAGATCAATGCGTTCGGTTAACTGGCTGTTCTTTGCTTTTGAAGAAAAATTCTTTCCATCTGTGCATGGAAAAAGACTACTAGCATACTTGCAAAATGATACATAAACTCCAGGACAGTTTGGTTCATAATTACGTTGCCTATTTTACTTCTGTCAAGAATCAAAATGGATTTCAATAATTCTAGTTGAGATAGCAATTAATCTTAACCTCCCATTTTACTCATTCCTCATGTCGCATCTACAAATTACCTACAGAAGCCTCTAAACAAGTCTGAGGGCAACATCAGTGTCTACTCTCCACACCTCCTCCCACTCTGCACTTCTCTTCAAAAGCTACTACATTCAGAATTCACATTCCAGTAACTTTGAGGCAAGTAAATAGTGCAAATTCACCAATCACCCTGAATCGTAGGAAATATTTTTTAATGATTTTTTTTTACTACTGGATTTTTTACTGCCCTTTCATATGGTCTTCCACATGTTAAATGATTTTAACTGTAAATTAGTTAGTAGCATGTGAAGTCTGTCATTGATTTTCTTATGCCTTCCTTGCTTTAATTATTCAATTCTCCAAGTTGCAACACTATTGTAACTCCAGTGTTTATATCAGTCACTGCCTTCATGCAAATATATAAAGTGTTGCTAGAAACCAACACTCAGTTTAGTGCACTTTCACAGCATCTCATTGTATTTTCAGGGGATAAATGAAGCACCATTGAAATTAACCCTCCTTTTATCATAGTGATGACCATGACCATTCAGGAGGAGGTCAGCAAGGACCGAGCTGGAAAGAGACAGCCAAATATCTCCCTAGAGTACTAAGAGGAGTATGTCAAAGCAAGGAAAATTAATATAATTTATGAAACAAGGGAGAAGTTTGTGAAAGAGTACCAAAACAACAAAAAAAGTTGACCTAGTTCGAGAGGGAGCGAGATTCTACAAAGACTCAAGAAGAAAAAAGATCTCCCATAGCTCTTGCTATAAAAATATAACTGCTCTGTAAATCATTTTGGAATGCTCTCTACACTACTGTGAGCACGTTCATTCCCCAGAAATATTAGTTCTTCACACATTAAAATATCCTGGTGCTTCCCAGCAACTCCATGGCAAATTCATGACATTTCTTTGTACCAACTAGACACCACCACCTCCCTGTACTGATTCCACCCATTCTCACCAAGTTTTTTTTACACAGTTCTATAGCATTTTCTAACAAAACCAACGAAGAATTTGATATTGCCATTGTTTTCTTACAGCCAGAGTCTTCCTGTTAATTCAGCTGTCGGTTATTCCATTCTGTCAGGCACATGCAAACTATTACCTGGATTAAGTCACTGTTCTGCAGATTTTACTTTCAACACCCAAAGTTGGCCTAATGTTTTCTTCATTTCAGGCTGTTAAAGTTAGAGGACAAGATTTTGGTTGTCTTGTAGGTATATAGTCGTGAATTCATTTATGATCCAAATTATATTCAATAATTACACAAATCTGTCAAGCAAGTATGAATACTGTGCGTTGTGTGTGTTTCATAGCAAACTTGTGGCACTTAAAAATCAAATCAGACAATTTACCCAGAACATCAGATTCTATTAAGTTGAACGGTCTCCGAGTAAGTTAAGTGCTGGCCATTGCTAAGTTAAGTGTTCTACTACTGTAAGAGCACCAAGTTTTCTCTAACAGAAAAATAGATTTGTGTACCTGGCCTTAACAAACATTTGCATAGTTTTCATCCTTTCCTGCAGGTACTAAACACATACTTCAAACCTCGTTGTTATGAGTTTTAAACTAATTTTTAAAGATTCACAGTATCCATGCACTTCAGCGAGTCCTACATTCATCAAAACATTCCCCATTTACTGCCCAAAAAGATGTGAAAAATGTGAATAATTAGCAGACAGAAGCTGTTAATTATTCTCAAAAACGGCAGATAAAAATGTGAAACTGTCTGTCAACAAATCCCTCTCTGTATCGGAAAAGTGTAAAGACCAACAATAGAATCTTGCAACTATAGCTGATAAACTGTAAAGTAAGGACGCTGTCCCACTGCGTAGCCAGTGTGACCTATACCGCTACCTGAATTTCATTCATATCCTTAACAGACTGTATTGTAGGCCATACCTAGTAAAAGGGTAACCTGTGAATAACAACATCTGTTTTAATCCAAGTCTAGGCAAGACAAAGGCTAACACAGAGCCAGCAGATCTGAGAAAAGTAGATAACTGTCACCATCTAAAAACTAGTTTAAATGGCAAACCACTCAGACATGTTAGGAATTACAATTTGTGACTGTTGTCATACAAGTGACTTTTCCAAGCTGAAAAGGAATCCAGTATCTTGCTGCAGTGGAACACTACAGATTACTTGTCTCTATCTGGAAAACAATAAAGTAGCAGAAAACCAGATATCCCTGTCTTCTAAATGTCCAATTAGTAATTTAAGTATTTAGTTTTCACAATAGTAGTATCTTATTTTGTGCTTACTCTCTAGCTCCATGCAAAAGAGCCTTCCTATTAGTCTCAACATTGCTAAATCTGACTCCTAAGGAGCCACAGCCAGGAGGGTAAACAAAAACCTGTATTCTGCCTGCCAGCAGCCCCCCAAAAAATGTGGAGAACTGAGAGCTGTCAAAAACTGGTAACTACTTGGGAAACACCCGGGCATGCTGCTTTCCTCCTCAAATCAACAGCTTCTGCCTCCATTCCCACATTTAAGTAAACTCAATCTTCATGCAGGACAAGGAATTTCCTGTGAGCCTCAAACTAAATACAGTCTTTGCCACACAGAAATCTAGCACAGTTTCATGGTACTCAGCAAACACAACGCTGAACACAAATTATTTCTGGTAAGCTTATATCATCACAACATTAATTCTTAAGAAAGGTAAAAAAAAAAAGCCAGACCTATGCCAAACATGGAATCATCCACCAAAGGGCAGCCCAACAGGTTGAAGTTATAACCTAGAAAATTCTAGAACTCAGAAATTTAGTGGTACTGATAAATGAGAATGGTGGTAAAGTCTGCAAAACCACCAGTTGCCCTTCACAACACATCATAAAGGTAGGGAAGTATCACTCAATCTATAATTCATGGCATCTCACAAGAGTCAACTACCTCATTGTAATACTATTAGACAATGCTCAACACTATTAGCCCTGCAAGAGAAGATGAAAGTTTTAAGAAATCATATGACTGCACATAAGAATACCCATACTCCACTAAAAGTCTCACCTAGTTCGGTAATTTGCCTCTCATCTTCTGCTAAGTGTGGAAAAACTTTCAGGTTACAGTAGATTTTCATTATTTAAACCATTCACTTCTTTCACTACTTTGCTAGATGAAGTAAAACGTAGATAGATGTTTGCAGACAATTTTGTCAATACCTCAGAACAATTCAGTATGAATTGTCCCCAAGCCTTTCAAAACTTCTATTCAAATGCTGGATACAAACAGCTGTGAGCTGTAGAACAGTCAACTTCTTATATCACAATTAACACACACTGTGCCTCCCACCTAACAAAAGCTTAGGAGTAATTTTGCAGAAAGAGAGTTTCTACCGTGGTACAGATTAAGATGAGTCAGTTACTGTTCAACAGCCAATATTTTAATTTATAAAAGAGACTTTTTATACACAGATGTTCAGGCAATGATTCAAGATTCCCTCGATATATTCTTTTTCCATTACACTTTGTGCAACTTTTGTCCAATTTCAAGGGAATCTGCATTCTCTCGTCTCTTGATCACAAGGTTTTTTGCTCACAGGAAACTGACAGAAAAATAAAAGCAAAGTATAATACAAGTTTGTTTCTACTAGCATGGGTTTGATTATGCTCCTCCAGTCCATTGCTTCCAGTGTCTTTACAAAATACTTCAATGTCATTAAGTCAGTTATTTCCATATCTAATTAGCACAATAACCAGTTAACTATTTACCAATTTAATTGCTCTCAGAATAAAATGACATATAATTGGTTTCAACTACTTTTCACATTACATAGGAAAACATGTCTTAATGGTGCTAAAATCTGCAACTTTGTATTGAGCACATACAGAAATATACCCAATATATACTGGATATATTCAGAAGGTAGCAAATAAAAAGCAAACATATGTATGAAATAAACCTATCCTAAAGATGCACTGCATCAGATACATATCAGTAGTGTTTTCTGAAATACCAATATTGCTTTGCTATAATTCTTAAGGCCCTCAGGCACCTGAATTGTTCTGTCCTTCAAAATAAAATCATTCTGGTCTTGAAAGTAAGAGCATTTCTCAGACTGTTAACTGAAAAGACGTTTGCAATATATCACTTCAAAAAAGAAGTGTTTGTCAAATTTTATATAAAACCTAAGGAAAACATTTTCTTCTTATAAAATTCACATTCTAAGCTAATTGTGCCTGCACGGTATTCTTTACTACTGTCAATGTGAACTGAACATGTTTTCCTTAAGGGAAAGATATTTGTAGGTAAGACGTCAGAGATGATACTCTAGGGACTCTGGACTCCAAAACCCCCATAAACAGGCTTAAAAGGAATCAGCCTTCAGTCAGGGGTGATTCAAGAAATAACATCTGTTACCTTCAACGTTGCTGCCTGTTGAATTTCCTGAAGTATGGTTTCTGCTAGTCAGCCTTTGCACTTAATTATGTAATTAAATCAGTAACTTGCTAAGAGGGATTTTTTTCCTTTGTGATGACTTTTCTTCTTTTTAACAGTAGTGTGAACTCTTACCTCTTCAGAGGGTCACCTCTCCCAGACTACCAGGGATATAACTCAAGAGACTTCTGTTTTGTGGGTGAAAAGGGGAAAGGCCATGCTTCAGCAATTCTTTAATAAATAATAATAATAAAATCCAGCTTTACAACTCCTCCCACACTCAAAAGAAGTGGTTACAAATGCAAAAAAGGTTTTAAAATTGGAATAGAAGAGGCTATTTTCTGAAGTACTTGCATACTAGCTTACAGGCAACCAAAATAATTTTCATTACATCTTATGTTTTACAATGAACCTGTAAGAAGACAAAGTGGTATCGACCACTAAGTATATTCTTAAACAGGCTGGGATTCTAAGGCAGAGGATTTTTCCTCACCACACAGCTACATACAAATTCTCATACAGCTTAATATCGTATATTCTTCATTGTGTACTGAAATGCCAGTTGTGGTATGTTGAATATTTAAGTTCAGTAGTATCTTTTAACGAATACGATTTTTTTGTTTAAAGACTAAAAGGCCAATTACTACACTAGTCAAAAATTAAGTATGAAGAAAGCCTGCCAAGTTTGATGAATCAGTCTGAGAAATCAAATTTAATGCAGATGTGCATACTTATAAGAAAGTGTGTAGAGAGGAAATGTCACTGTAGAAGATGCTAGATGCTGAAATTAATTGTTCCCAGGGTAGTATCTTAAATACTGCATTCTGAATGTCTGAAGTAATTTTATATTAAAACTTTATAACCTGAATGCAGTAGATTCAGGAACATGCTGCATAGGTAATATCTCAACCTTAGTTGAGCAGCCTGCTCATACAATGACTTTTAATGCATAGTCACAGAAGCTGATAGCAATGAGAAGTGAATGCAACCATCAGTTTGGTCATCTCTAACAGAGAAGATGCAGCTTCCACGTGCAGCATAAATTAACAAAGCACAATCCATGATACCTAACATGCTGAACTGCCACCCCACAGTGCCTCAGCCAGCAAGTTTCTGGTAAGAAGTCGATTCATTTTAACAAATAATTCCCTTAATGATGGATATTGACAAGGGATTCCAATAGTTATAGTTCTAAATGTAAAAGTAAGCATCTGACCTCCAGAAAGCCCACTGGCGTTGTCAGAAAGGCCTTTTTTTTTTTGTTAAATGACAGTCATTCTAGTGATGTATTATGCATATGGATTTGCTTCACTTTCACGTGCCAATGTCCCCAATCACTGAATGATTTCCTCCCTACCCCGTTATTCCTAGCAGTACTGACAAGTACTCAAAAACCCACCTTTGCAACTAGTTACAGACTTTTTTCAAACAGCCATTCCAAGCTGTGCCATGATTTCTCAACATAGATATATGAAATTGTCAAACAGCAGCAGCATGCTTGTGGGTAGAGACAGATTTTAGAGGCAACTGGCTTGAACTACACAATTTATTCCCAGAAGACAAAAATAATGATGGCTGGTCAACCTTTCATTGAAACACAAAACAACGCCATTTGCTACCATATGCTAAATATATTCCATTTCAACATATGTGTCAGCACCATAGCTTTATTATTTGTTCACACATAGTCCTTTTCACAGAATGTAAAAGTTGAGCATCTTATAATTAGGGTAGCAATAATAGGGCTTGTTTAACAAGACGCCCTACAAAGTACATATTATTTAATGTCAGTAACTTCAATTTATAAGCTAAACAATGTTTGTTAAGACCTTCCATTGGAAATCAAAGTGTATCTGATGGCATTTCAGAAGATAAAAGGTATTAAGTATATAATACTTCAATTCTGTACAGCATGTAAATGAAGTAAAATATCCTGATCACAAGAGTCAAATTTTTCCACTCTAACCTTCTCCTCAAGCTTTGTGTAGGTACCAAGGATTTTTTTTTCATTCCTTTTTAGGCTTCCTATTAAAAAAACAAAAACACAAAGCAAAACTGGAGAGTCCAAAACAATGGAATTATCTATTTACCGTGACAACTCTGCACTGGCCAAAGGTCAAGACTGGAACTAACGAGGAGCTTCTCTTTCGTGAAAGCTTACGTAATTTCTGCTTGCAAGGTGAACAGGGTTGTAAGAACAGGAGGCCTGTTGTAGGCCAGGAACAAAACATCAGTTTAAATGATTTAATACAGAGCGAAGTGCAACAGATTTGAAGCCGTTGCAGTGGATGAAGGCAGTGAGTTCTACAAATGCAGAATTGTTTAGCTGCCTGCTTTTCTCTTTGAAATAACCAATTGTAAGAAAAAAAAAAAAATCTGTGTATCATAATGAGATGCTTCCTCATGAAGTAAAAACAATGGCCTCTCTCACACACCTTTTTAGAGGAGATTCTTGACTAAAATTAGGAAGAAATGGGAAAAAACAATGTAACTGATAGAGACTTACACAAGCCAGCAGCCTGATGCTGTAAGGCTGCCTATCCCTCTAAGTGAGATAACGGTAGTCAGTCAACGTGTTCAGGAGCACAGAGCTGACTCCCTGTGTGTTAACGTCTGTTATGGAATTCATGTAAGACAAGGGAGATAAAAAACAATGTTTTGTTTATCCATCATTGGACAGTCTTCCCTCTTATTAAGTAGTATTCTTTGATTGGTGTGAAAATTCCTAGTTTTTCTCAGTACCTAATGAAAGGTACATTAGAACTAAGCAAAAAATGCCTTGGTCTTAATAAAGTTACACACTCATTAGCCTTTGATGGATGACTGCAAGCCCTCTCCCCTCCCCAGTAATCTCCTTCAAGTACCTCCAGGCTCTAATCACAACATTTTCAGTGGTTAAGGTTTTGATTTTAAATTTGTCTAAAGCTGTCTATAAAAAGGTTCTGATTACCAGCTGAGCTTCAGATACTAATGATTTGAGGATTTCCCTTGCTTTCTGGGGGAAATCTGTCATCAAGTTTCAAGATTTTATACTAGTTCAAGTGACTTCACCATGTGACAAAGATTTCTAAATCATTACTTCTGTTCATAGGCTCACACAAGGAAGTTCTCTACAGAGCAAATTCAGGTGATTTTATTTTCCAGCGTGTCAGCCTTCGTATTTTCTCTTGGATTCTGCAGCCACTGGCAAGGTAGGAAGTAAAAAGTAAATGGATGGTTTACTCTAGGAGACGGCAGTTAGTACCATGTAGCTGTCACATTAGCGATTGATACTGGTTTAGTAATGATTTCCCACATCCAATAAGGTTTCTGTTGTAACCAGCACTGGGCATTCAGATTTGCAAATATGAAATATACCTACAAAATATACACACAAATTAACCTGCATTTCTTATCTCCTCCGAATTTCAAAGCTATTCAGTCAAAACCTGGAAAAATCTTGAATATCCACTTTTCTAAATAATGTTGACCCTAGATGAAAGGGAAGGGTTTAGAAACAGTTAGCATAACCTAACCTTCCATGAGAGAATACTATTACTTCTGTACTTTACCCTTTGAAGTGCATTAGCATTTTGAAGTTGAAACTGCAAAGAGAGAAGACCTTTAAGAAAATAAAAGAGAAGGTGGTTATCATTAAAAGGTACTGACTGCCAAGGAAGTTGGTCATCTTGCACTCAAGAC
Organism: Phalacrocorax aristotelis; assembly: GCF_949628215.1. Taxonomy (NCBI): domain Eukaryota; kingdom Metazoa; phylum Chordata; class Aves; order Suliformes; family Phalacrocoracidae; genus Phalacrocorax; species Phalacrocorax aristotelis. The sequence goes on along the minus strand of NC_134278.1, from coordinate 76,678,727 downwards.
TAAGGATTTAATCTGTAAGTATAACTCATCCAGAAAAGTGCCAAGAGCCAATAGCAAGAAGCGTACTTACTCCCCAAATCGATATATGTCACTTGTTCTTACTTTAGTTTGTGATCATTGTATCTTGAATGCAGCTTCCAAAGCTTTAAGAAATGTCTTACTGGGATGCATCATAAGCTGCATCATAATCAATGATTACGAAATTCTTCCTACTGCTGCAACAATGGTATACAACAAAAAGTCCAGTCTTAAAAATATACAACTACTGACTAATAGCAATCACCTCAGGAGAACAAAAGCTATAGAAAGACTAGGAATGGATGGCATGAAAATAGGTTTTATCAAGAAAATTCTTTGGTACTCAACACTGGTTTTGAACTAATATTGTAATATTTGGTATTGAAATTTATTATACTATTGTATCATTCAAATATATTAAATGATTTAATATTCAACACTAACTGCAGTATTATCTCAGGAAATCATCACTGGTGAAGTACTCTGTGCTCCAAAAATATCAGACAACGTAGAAGAGTTAATTGGCATTAAAGCTCTGACTGGATCAGTTTGTGGCGTTTAATGTGTATGAAGTTCTAGCTGATCTGCCATACAGAACTTGTCCTTGTTGAAGACAGCTTTCCTTTTTTTACTAAACTTCAGAAAACCAAGTGACTCATATGCAGGTCTCGGCTCTCGTAAGCTGCTTCTCAAAGACAAAACTCCAGCTATCTAGAGAGATGACTCCCCACAGGAGAGGACAGGTTCTGCAGCACAGTCGTGGAAGGTTGTGGGCGCTAAACATAACAGCCCCCTGGACATGCTCCTAGGCCACCCTGCTTGAGGAGAGGTGTTAAGACAAAGAGAACTTCCAGAGGTCCCTTCCAACCTTCACCATTCTGTGATTCTGTAACAGACATTTCACAAACTCCAAGACTACACAAACGTTGAACGGACAGGTCAGAACATGTTGCGATAGCCAACAACATTGCAGAGAATGTGCTTGTCCTAGTTGGCAGCTGAGAGTAACAAAGGACATGGTGCATGCACATGTACACGCTAGCTGGTGGTGTGTAAGCGCCTGCCCTCCTAATAGCATAGAAACAGAACATCTTTGGTAGCTGGACCTGTCTTCAGTGGGACCTAATAAAGAAAGCATTCAAAGAATGAAGGCTGTACAGCTCTAACAAAAATACCCTGTTAGTTATACCCTAGAAAATGGCTACCATACCTGACGTGGAATTCTTCGGGCCACTTTGGTTTCTCTTCAGGCTAATGTGAACAAGGACAAGGGAAGAGACAGAGCAGGAAATCGGAAGTAAACTTTTCGAAGTGCTTTCTACAAAAGGGTCTGCAAATCAGGGGAATGGGTCTCTTCCAAAGAAAAGTTGAGGCCTCAGATGCAGTTTTTTTTCTTTTTACACTACTGTAGCTGTTTGCAAATATAGCTATTACTAACACAACTAAGTGTGCTTTTCCACACAGCAAAGCCATCCGCAAAACTTTTAAGGATGTAACAGAGCATCATTGTTAATGACTATTTTAGATACACTTATGTTCACTACTAACAGTAAGATGTTATTTCTGGACCATTATGCTTGGGGCCTCAATCTATATTTATAAGCTTTCTGAAGAATAGACACCCAGAATGTTTTAGCTTATGGTATTGATGAACATAAGCAAACCAGAACTAACGTTTTTATTCAGAAAAAAAAGTTACATAACCTAACTCCTGACTACCCCAACCTAGAATTGCCACTCCTAAAACAAAGAAGGAGCACCAATAAACCTAAATTCTATCTGCAAACAAAGATAAATTGTATTATTGGTACAAATAAAATGCCTTTTAAAAAACTATGTTTAAACAGGAAAAAAGGTGAATGAACTTTTAAGTACTCACTTTTTTAATATATCAGTACTTCTCTTCGGAACTGACAGTTTGATAATTCATTCATTGTAAATTAAATTTTAGTATATTCCACATAATGAAGATTTACTTTGTTACACATGTAATCAGAAGTCTTAATGTCTAATTAATATACCTGCGAAAAAGTCATAGCTTTCAAGAGTAGATCAAAGAGTCTTCTCTTAGGAAACTAGGTGAAGTCTGCAAACTCTTAAACAGGAGGCAGTATTTTCCACTAATTCTCCTGCCCCAGGATATCCATCTTTTTTTTTTCTTAAGCAATACAATATGTAAAAATCTGGCTACTATTAATATTCACAAAGCTATGTAATTAAGACTGTTTGTAACAATTGGCATCAAAATACTGCATCTACACCCACACAATTTGGTATGTTGGGTGAAGCATGCCAAAATTTTTATCCTCAGAAACTTTAATGTCTCCTACCACCCCCCAGTTATAGGAAATCTGTATTTCGAAATCCTGTTACAAAAATGTCAGCTCTAGAAGCTCTGTTTACCCAATTACAGTTTAAAACCCTGTAACAGTTAGACTCACTTATATGTTAAATGCCTCCCCAGCCAAGAGGCAGAAGAAATCCAGGACAAACTGTAACGTTTTAAAAAAAGAAACCTTCATAAATCAAGCATTTAAGAGAGTAGCACCCTCTTATTTCCACAGAGCCTAGACAATAAAACACTCTCATAGGTTAGAACAGATCTTTGCTCAAAAGCTGGCAATCCAAACATCCAAAATAGCTAGAATAAGAGAAAGGTGGTGACAGTATTACAGCAGATTATGAAAACAAGAGAGGCACCAAATTAAGTTTTAAAGCGACACAGTCATAACCTCTGGGAAGTATGAGATTTTTAACTGGGTAGATATTAGCTTCTAATTTTATTTGTTATGTGTTACATATGTATCAACAGAATTTATTATGTGGCTGATCAGATAAGAGAAAGAGGGTTTCCTAAAGAACCAAAAGAAATAATACTTATGGAAACAAAGACTAAAACAGTACTGTTAATGCACATTTCAAAACTGCAGTGAAGATGCTGGTGCAACTCCAACAGTAGTAACCAGAGGTGGAGGGAAATGGTTAGAAGATAAACCTACAGAAATAAATTACTTCTAGGAGTTACCACCAGAGCAACTTTGACATTGAGGATAGCTCTATCCTGAAAAGTGTAGTTTCCCTGTTTATATGGGCAGAGCATGTATATTACAGGATAGGGCAAGGAACAGTCCTAATTACATTGCAACTCTGCCTGAACACAAAACAAAATCCAGAAACACAGTGCTTCTTGGTTCACTTAGACAGAATTCACTGCCAGAAATACATTAAACACTTGTTTCCAATCCACACCACTTGTACAAATCACTACTTTGGTATTTCAACACAAGAAAGTTATTAAGAAAACCTTTAAGGTTAACAGCTCTTCCTTAGAAAAATACATTTAAATTCAATTTTTACCTTTCCCTTTTGAAACATGGCACAATTAGAAGTTAGTTATTACTAAAGAATACTTCGTAATTGCTAGTTCGACTCCCAATTGCACCATTATGCAGCACACACATTTAACTTCTTTAGGGTAGGTTCTGTTATTTACTAAGTCTGTAAAAACACTAGATAATGAAAAAGCGTATAGTAAGAACCCAACAAATGAGAGGTATGAGCTACCCTTTGTTAGAAAACAAAACTATGCATCTGAAACTACACTACTTTTCAACAGCTTACCTTCTTTTTGTCCCTCATTGAGCCCTTCCCTCGGACCATTATCTTGCATCCTGTTTCTGCCTCAAGCTGTTTAGCTGTTAGTCCTCTGGGCCCAAGGATTCTTCCAACAAAGTTAAACTGGAAGGGAAAAAAAAAAAATATATTATTTCTGCAAAAGCAAGTTAACAAAATTAATTTGAAATTTAACAAGATGTATTTCTGTCTCTAAAATATCATCAAGTGTTATTGGTTTGTAACACTACACTTAATACCTGAGGTTAAAGAGTGAGGTAAGTACTACTTTCATGCATTAGATAGCTATGCGACCCCTACTTTAGGGGATACAGGTTTCAGGTGGAAATAGGCTTTTATGTTTAACATCTGGTTGTCTAGGACAGTGGTAGTCCTAATTTCCTCCTTATGAAGTTGTATGTTCTCTTACAGAAACTACAAAGCACCCTCCCTCACCACCAACATGACCAGACATGCCCATTAGTAGGCCAACAATGTGCATCACATTAGAAACACACATTTTGATTGTATGACCAGATATGCGCACAACTTCCATGTGGTGGGACTGATGGGGTGCAAGGTGTAGGTCTAGTCCCATAATGGCACAGGGCCTTTAGGAAAGGCCCAATGGCCCGCTAGTGATTTGTTCCCTGGCTACAACTAAGGAGCCTGCAGAAAACATTTTTCACCCTTTCATGCTCTTCCAGTGGACTTGATCTGGACACCATGCTGCTGGCTGGCCACCCACATCTACAGACACTCTTCTTTACCTACTGGAGCATTTTCTTCAGAAAAAAAACGAGGCTTGTTATGTATTCACTTCAGGTTTCACAGGCAACATTTCTGGAAAACATTGTATTTGCCATATATATATAGTATGTGTGAGTGTGTGTATATATAAATATATATGTATATACAGACACATGACAAAAGCACTTGTCATCTTTGTAAGTTGTACCTTTACTCAGTTGTGCATACAAATAGAGCAAGTATCTCATGTTTAGTTGGTTAACTTCAATACCAGCAGACAACCCCCTGCTTAAGCTTAGCACAGTAATACCACCATTTAGCCATATATAACATTATTTTGTAGCTATTTTCCAGTGGTTTTTCCCTCTCATTTTCAATCACATATTTTGGAAATTACGACATAAATAAGAAAAGCACTAAGAGAAGGTAGCATTAAGAACATAGCAGTACTCTGACAACTACAGTGCAAAGATGAAGCACCAGGCTCAAAGGATACATAAATCTAGAAATTTCAGACTGAAGATTAAATTCAAAGATGATATTAAGCCAACACTCTGCAGTAAGAGCAGAAGTTTGGATATTTTAGATCCTGGTAAGCAAAGCTATTCAATGGAATTAAGAAGAAGTAGTTCGCTTTCATTTCCTCAGCTAATTAAAATTGGGCTTGAGTACTACAACTCAACATATTTGAAATCCTTATAAACTACAAAGACCAGAAATGATTTAGGAGTGAGCAGAAATTATGGACACAAGCAAATCAAAGTTCCTCAAGAAAAATAATAGTGTATCACTACAGCTAAATTGTTCATAGGGAAGATACACTTGCCAAAATTATTTCGTATTCCAAGTGCAAAAAAAACGAAGACATTACGAAGTCTGAATCAACCGTTGGGAAAAAATAAAGAATCAAGGCATGTGTGAACACATACACAAACTGTGAATCATAGGAAATTAAAGGATATACACTAAGTCTGGATTAAGCAACGAACCAGCTACAAGTGATAAAGTTCAGCCTTGAAATATTATCAAAATCCTGCATTTGTAACACATTTCATGCTTAATACCAAAATCATACCACTATCTTACATAAACAGCATCTTCCTTTCCTTTCTCCACAACCACACTTCCTGCACACTAGATCTTTAGATACCTATCCCTGCTCTTTGTTAATTTCTTAAGGCAGGATGCCTGGAGAAGGCAATAAAACTGAGACCTCAACAAGGTTAAGTCACTCAGAACAAGTATATCTTACAAACTGCATTCTTATTAAGACATCCCAGCTTCTCTCCCTCCCCCAAAAATTCAGTTCTTATGTTTCATTCAACATTTGTTGACCTCAGCTGCTCTTCTCCATTACTTCTGCCTTGCCAGTTTTCCCCAGTTTTGTATTCATATGCAACTTTTATGACCCCTACAACCACATAACACTCTACATTTGTATAATGAATTCCACATTGTTGACTTCCAGCACACTAATTTCAAGACACTTTTGAATTTTAATTCCAACTTTAAAAGCTTTTTTTTCCTAAGCATACTTCCAATCAAGCTGTTCTTGGATGTTTGAGAGATCTAAGCTGTGAAGGAGAACTCTGCAGGACCCCACCTGAGGTGCAGTCTTAATTGAGTCATCACTAATCAATTACCAGAGTTTAAGCCAATTACTGCTTTAACAAATGATTCCCAAGCTTTTGTACCGATGGATCACTGTCAGTATTCAGTTCCTCAGACTACAGTCTCAAAGTCCGAGCTGAGAACTCCGTAGGAAAAAACAACCCTCTCTTGTGAAAGGACCGCACAGAGAGAATAGCGATCAGCAGACCACAACTCTGGAACCGTGTAGACTAAACCTTTGTGTTGGACAGTCTCAAAGTTTTATCAGAATCCAGTTGTATCAGCAGCTACTGCTTCTCTTACCTGCCAGGCCAGCTAGACTATCAATCAGAATTATTGGAACTAGATAACATCTGACAAGTTCAAAAGACCATTTTTGTCACATTTAACTCAAGACTTCTTATGCTCTTTGTCCCATGCTCTCACCCAATCACACCCTTCTTCGTCCCCTTGTGTTTCCCTACAAATACACACCTGTGTTCAGGAACACTGCTTGTTCTAACATTTGTACAGACCAAAAGCTATGAATATTTCCCCATAACTTCTTACAGCTTTTCACACTCTGCACTTGTCTAATCCTCTAGGATTCACCTTACCCCAGTGAACTGCCAGAAAACAAACAGCAGTGGTTCACAAGTCAGCTTGACCAATTTAAGACTGCATTACTTTGAATGTATCCAACTCTCAAACATGTTGTAATTAGAGAATATATTTAAAATTAAGCAGAAGTGACCCATGCTCAGATTAACTGCTTCTACATCATCGACACAGAAAAAGCAACTAAATACTTCATTTTCCTTCATCAAGTTAGTCTCTCCTTCCCCAGCAATTAATGTACTTCTCTACTCAATGTATTTTTTGTCTGACATTTTCACTCCCAGTATTTCAGTTATTTTTAATTATTTTAATTATTTACTTATTCAATTATTCTTCTTATTATTATTTTTAAGAGCTGAACTATGTATTATTTTTGTCTTCTTAAATATTCCTATACAAACTCAAAATTAGAACTCAAGAAACAACCTCCAGAAGAATGTATTTGTGGCATGCATAAATACAAAAGCATCCTATGCACCACCTAGAATTCTTTACGTTTTAGGAACAACAGAGGGAACCAGGAAGTATACAACACTAACAATATCCATAAAAAGGCAAGAATTAGAGTATCTAGTGGAGCTCACATGCTGAAGCTCCAATCAGTCATACCACGTTGCTCCCCTTCTCTGCCTGTTTCTCTGCACTGTCACTCCCATTCCCTTAGTTTGCTAACCTTACAAGCTTGACATTTCTGGGATGTATAAAATACTACAGAATCTTGCTGGTGTGCAAAACACTTGTTGCCTTTTTTGAGAAGATGCCCAAAATACACACTTTTAAAATAAGAGACAGACAGCATATGTTCGGAGACTCTGTACATGAGGATCTTTGTTACTGAAGGTGTTCAGGCAGAAACAAGCGTATTAGGAAAAAAGTTGCCCTAAATCCTAATGTTTGCACCTACTCTGGGATATTAACGATTACTCTGCAGCAGCTGACGCTACCCAGAGCTGACAAAATTTTTATCTGGTGCCCCACCTAACAAGTCCACTGCATCAGAAATTCCCTGATAAAAACAGCTTGTATTCCCTATGCATAGAACAGCTGTTTCTGAAGCAGACCGGGTGCTTTTACAGTCCTATGCCTCATCAGCCCCCACGCCCAGAACAAAAAAGTAGTAAAGGAAAATAAGAACCACTATGCTGAAGACTCAAAGCTGCTGATTAGTAAGAGGTTACAAAGACATGTGTCTGATTTTTACAGTGTATAGGAAATGCAGTGTTTATGAAACGTTCCATGCAAGTTAAAATCTGAAGAACTTGAGGGTGTCCAGTAGCAGTAAATTCCATACTATTATTGTACCTTTTGTATTTTGTGTTTTTATTTGAAACCTGAAAGTAAGATATGGCAAGATCTAATTTATCAGATGAAAAAAAATTTCCTTCATTACTGGAGAAGGATTTGGAAAAAAACTGATTAAAATATCCAAATCTAACAAGAAAGAACATAAGCACATGCATTTGGTTAAAGAATTATTTTGCTCAATTAAAAACTAATCTATTCTACCATCTTATTAGCAAGTTTTCCAATGATTTACTGTACTTGGATTTTGCAAAGCTAGTTACTTATCACTGGAAAAAAGCCAAAACAAGTCACTCAAAGTCTATTTCAACTTAAGGAAATCAGGAAAAGTCTTAGGAAGCTTATATGTTCATCAGATACAGTGCATATCTGAGTACTAAGGTTTTATACACAGCCTAAACGTTATTTTAAGGAAAATCTCAGGGAGACTTCAGTAGTTCCTCATTACACCAAAACCAAAAGATGTTCTATGCTTCCTGTTGACTTTAACTAAAATAAAGATGTAAACATTTAAATTCACCAAAAACTCTAAACACACAAAAGAGCCCTTTCTCAAGTGCTTTGCAATATGTCTATATTCCTAGTAATCTGTCATTTTGGTGTCACCTTCTGATCTCCAACTTAAAAAATAAAAAACCACATAAATTCTGTAAATTCCTTAAAAAGAAAACACTGGAATTACTACAACTGAGTACTTGTAACTGTAAATGTCCACTCTTGATGATGCTATTTAATTCTTAAATGCCTGTAGAAATTGGCTTCAGTATAGTTATGCTATACATGAAAATACATTCTCCATTTTGAAACTACCCTTACATATCAGGAATTCATTTTCTTTTTAACCGTAAGAGGACACAAAAGTTACAGACTTCTACATCAGTCAGAAAGCAGCTTAGCCCTTCCCTCATGTTTTTTTCCAGTTACAGTACTTTATTTTACAGCTAAGTGTTAAACATAACTCTGCAGATCTAGGTGGATTTTCATGAAGACAGAAAACTGTACCTTATATTCACCCTGTCCATACCCAAATCAGCTTTCAGATTATATACTAACATATTAACCTAAAGCATCCCAAAAATGTGGTTTGAAATGTCCTGGTGTTTTAGTTTGCTTTTTAAAGACATGGAAAGCAGCATTTCCTGCCCACTTCATTTTCATATGCTTTTCCCCACCAAATAAAAAGCAGCTTAAGACCAAGACTCTGCATGGTTCCGTGGTTAAAAATATGTCAAGGTTAAGAAACAACTGAAACTGGATGTTACAATGGAGAACACCTGGTGATTTTATCTTAAGCAGCAATGATGACAGTCAGTTTAGCTGTTATGGAGGGAACCTTCTATGTCTTTAGATCATAATAGTCCTATTCCAAGGCCATTTGGAAGGTAACTTAATCTGACAGAGTTACTAGCTGAAGTGCTAACTGTGGAAATGAAGTAATGAAGAAGCACAAAGGAAATGCAGCAAGAAGAGACAGGCATTCAAAAGCAAGCGTGATAAATGCACATGACACGATGTTTGTTAAATGTGAGTACTCTTTGTGAGCAAGATTAACACTACTTCTTAGTATTAATAAATTTCTTAAACCTACAATTAAATTCAAGTCATTATTTTCATGCATGGTTTTGATGAAAAGCAGTTGATGTATTTAACTGAAACATATTTATATGCAAACTTAAATTGGAAATACTACCATAGAAGATAAAAATAGCATTATACCAACAAAACATGCTATAAATACTTAGAAGACTTGTCTCTGAATCCAACAAAAGCTTTCACTGACTCACGAAGAGTAGAGAATTTAGGGTTGCCTTCTTTTCATTTTCTTTTTAAAGGAGCATTGGTTTATGATACTAATATGGTTATTTTCCCATTAAATAGCTCTGCATTTATTAGAAATAGCTTGAATTGCTTTAAGCTGATGTTTAGATAATCATTAAAAAAATCAGATATACCTCCGATTAGACTTTTTGAAAGCTGTAACTTGAAACAAGAATAAAACCACTTGAGGTACTGGAAAACAAAATATAGCATATTAAACCTTAAGAAGGTTAAGATCATATACTTTCAGTTAGTTAGTTTAGTGTTTAATAAAGAAAACAAAATTTGCCACATAACAGTACAGATAGGTAGCTTTAAGATTACTTTCTCAGAAATTTAATCTGAAACATTTTATAGGAGAATAGAAATAACTTAAATGGGCAATCCACCTTAAGTTAACGGAATATGCTTTCTAGCAGTAACATTTACCAACATTTATTCAATTAATGTATCATGGCCAAATACCCATTTTCACAACAACTATACTTTTAAGGGAACTAACACAGACACCTAAATTGCGCGCACACACACACACAGACACACACACACACAGACACACACACACACAGACACACACACACACAGACAGACACACACACACACACACAGACACACACACACACACACAGACACACACACACACACACAGACACACACACAGACACACACACACACACAGACACACACACACACACAGACACACACACACACACAGACACACACACACACACACACACAGACACAGACACACACACAGACACAGACACACACACAGACACAGACACACACACAGACACAGACACACACACAGACACAGACACACACACAGACACACACGACCATGGATAAGTTTACCACCAACAGTAAGGCAACAGCAGGAACTGCTGTCTTTCAGTTAATATTTACAGCTCCCCACATTTTTTCAGTCAAAATTTTTTCTTGAAATAGTTCACATTATTGACACTATCTCATTCCGTACAGAAGATACCACTAGATTTTTGATTGGTGGCGATTAAGGAAATAGAAAGTCCCTTCTTCCATAAATAGGAAGCCTCAGATATGCTTCATGCCTTAAGTATTTCCAGTGATTCAACACCACAGTCATCACAAGGAAAACAACTACACAGCTTTTGTTGAAGAAAAGCAGTAGTAAGAACTACTACCAAATAAAAACAGGTGCATAATATATACATCTTACTCAGTGACCACACCATAGGTTAACTGAAAACAAAGTATGAAAAGTTTACATATACAGCCACTTGTACACATTAAAGAGATGAAGTGGGGAAAGCGTAATGTTTCAGGAATAAAATAATTTTGAAATTGCAAAAATCTTTTGTTAACAGCATTACCATGTATTTTGAGGATTAAATATGCTCCAGTGGAATTCATCAGGTGTTTTGCATAGTTATGAAAAGCAGGTTATCTGATAAGATTTTACAGGCAGAGAAGGCTGACAAAGCAGATGGTATTATCATTGTCAATAGAGTGAACGTAGACAATAGTAACCGCATATAGAAGTTAGGTGGTTTTTTTTTGTTTTGGTTTGTTTTTTTTGTTTTTTTTTTTTTTTTTACACACAAACTAACTTTAGGTAGTTAAGACTGCTAGTGACAACAATGAAGTTGTTTCCTGAAGCCTCTTCCAGAAACACCTACTGGTAATAGAAGCGAGACTGCAGACAACAATGCATGAGAAACATTCTCTCTATCCCTTACTACAGCATGTTTTCTAAGCTAAATAACCAAGTAAATGCCAAGTACGTATGTAGCGAATACCAGCATGACACGTATAATCTGCTTATGTCAAATATATCCACTTACATTTGCTGGGTGTATCTGACATACACCATTCTAATACTATAATCAAAGCTAAATGAGAACTATTGAAGCATTTAAGTGATTAAGTAGAAAATTAGAAATGCTGTGCTGTAAGAAAATTACATATATAAGTTATCATGAAATAAATTCATCACTTAAACACAAAAATAAAACCATTAAGGTATTGGAGAACAAAATACAGAATATCAACCTGCAGAAAGTTAGGATCTATCATATTTGCAGTTAGGTACTTTTGCGCTGGATAAACAAAACCAAAACCTCTACACACCATTTGAAATATCTTCAAGATCACTTCAAGTGTGAAAAATTTAATCCCAACATTGAATAAAAGCCAAAAATATTTGAAGTAGTTCAAATTCTCTACAATTTGAGTTGTCACAAAGAAAACAGCAAAATTTTTATCACTAGTGAAGAAATGAGCTAAAAGATTTTTCTTTTTCTTAGTTTAGTAAATGGCCAAACATCACTTTCAGTGCGTATGTAATTCACTAAGACTGGTTCCATGTTTACTTAGCTCATTGTATACTTTTTCAACACATATTACGGGGATTTTTGTTTTCCTAACTCAGTTACCATAATCACTTTCCAACATCAAAGCCAGAGGGCAACTCATCTTGTTACAAGCAAGAACTGATAATTATTGCGGGAGTAAGACAAGTTTAGTCTAGTTCAAAAACTTCTCTAAGTAGAATGTTTATTAGTGCAAAAAATAAAGGATATGAACATAATTGTAATATATTACTGAAACATACAGTATTTTTGCAACAGGAGTACAAAGTTAACATTCGGTGAAGTCTGATTTATTATACAAAAATACCAGCATCCAGAGAAATATGACAATAACACATTAGTGCCAAAGTTTTGCATATTACATGTCTCAGGTTACAATTAAAAACTCAGCTAGTAACAAAGAGTCAATGAGTTCTCTCCACACAAATCCTTACATCCATTACTCTTTCCCAGATCTATATTTAACCTAGGTATTACACAATGCAGTTACTGTAGCAGGAATTTTTGTATCACTTTAAATTCCTTTAAATTAGATTATTTTTAAAATTTTTAAGCACAACTTCTCAAGTCAGTTACAACCGTATAAATTCCATGGGATCTCCAGAAGGGAGAATCGTCTCCAGAAAATTTTTCAAGCTCACTAGTGAGCACTATTTGGGGCAGGGGAGAACATCTTAAATCTCATCTAGAAAGCCAATAAAATGGTGTCAGTACAATTCAGACACTGAATAGTTAACATTATGGTCAGAATTAAAATCTCCTGAATGAACACGCACATGCTGCAAGCCAGTTGGCTGACCAAAACTGAGCATAATATTTAGCATTTGTTGGCCAGTTAGTAAACAGACCTTGCCGATATAGACTGCACAGTCTTATTAAGAAATGTTGATACAGATTTGTCTATGTTTACCAGTAAAGCTTTAATAATAAAACAGTAAATAATCCATCATGACCAGTAACAACTCGTTCTCCCTGTGAGATTAAGAATTGCAGCCTTTGCTCTTGGACATCAGCAATACATGCTTTCATGATTTCAAGGATTACCATAAAAACCATCTTGGTCTACCTTAAGATCTGCTCGTTTATTACTGTTACTTACTAATGAAGTCCTCTCAGTAACATTAAAACAGGTGGTACAATAAATAAGAACTTTTAGGAGTTTTTAATACTAAAACTCAGGATTTTTCTTGTATTTGGTTTTTTCTTTTTAAGTCTAAAAAAAGTAATTCTGTTAGTAACAAGAATCACAAGTATTACACTTTCCAAAGGGTTACCCGGAGCCCTTCTCAACTATAAAGTTCTCTTTTCTAGTACCTATATTCCAGCAACATAATATTATTTAACAAATTAAAAACAGCTTCAAATTGTGTTCTGGAATACGTCAAAATAAACAGTTCACCATGAAATTTCAGATAGAAAATTGAGGCTGTTTTAATTGGGTGATAAATTTCAATAAATCTATTACTTGCTACAATAAAAACTTATTTTTATGAAGCAGTACTGTACAGTTAAAGCCCCAAGACAGCAGAGCAACATTAAAGAACATAGCCATCTTCAATTAAAAATATCAATTTATTCCATTTAAAGACACTATAATTCTGCGAGGTTAGTTTTGTTGCTAGGGTTGACTTGCAAATTACCAGATTATTTACATCCATTTCTGACTGAGCAGAATTATCATGCACTGGTCATCATTCAAAAAGCTTAGAATCTTTTTCTGATCACTGCAGCTGTAAACTAGAAAAAACAGATTATCCATGTGATGTCAGTATAATATAGGTTTTAGTCAAACTGCATCCTAATGCTTAAAATTCTCCTTTAAAATAGGCAAAAAATAAAAAAGCATTTAAAAGTATAGCTGGGATTTAGAATGAATTACTAAATCCTTTAAATCCACATTATTCACCTCTAATAACCTCTGTGCTGAAGGCTTTGAGAGCTTGTTTAACTGACAAACAGCTTTACAAACCCCATGTAAATACAATGGATCAGATCTATAAAACCAAAAGAAAAAAAATCAGGCTAGCCTTCCAGGTCATTTTAATACTGGTAATAGAGCTTCCTTTAGTACAGGAAAAAAAAGAAATCTCAGAGCACAGATTTAAAAAATAACACACTGAATTATACAGCTTTTTTCTCCAAATGCTTAACTTGCATTTTGTAAGAGAACCTAAGTATCAAGTATTCAGATTAAATACTTGGTGTTCCATTCAGTTGTTCAAATTTTTTAATATGATAGCTAGAAATTTATCTAAATAACACCTGATTTTTAGCACAGAAGTTTAATACACGTGACAGAAAAACCTCAGCAGTAGCTGAGTAACTGAGAAGCCAACATACAGTTTCCTTTTGTTACCTTTTTGAACTAGGTATCTGTCAAAACTCATTATCAAAATGCAGCCAATAAGAATGCAGGATATAGTAATTCCTGTACATCAAAAAAATCAACACCTTCAAAATATATTGCTCTTGTTATCTAGCATACCAACATAATTTTCATCCACACATTCAACCACAAAATATAACAGAGTCTTCCCCGAAAATCTGTTTTCAGCTCCTCTGGGCAGAGAATCCCACCTGATTTTTTTAAAACACAATGGGTACATGTGTTTTCAAGGGCAGAAGAGATGAAAAAATATTTCTGTATGTTAACACAAAGACAGTATCCTTAATCTCAAGGGCACTATTTTGCAAGATTAGCTGCTGAAGAGCTAACATCATTTGTTCACAAACCCTTTGGCTAACTTAAGGTTGTTCTATTTAACAGCATCCCAAAAATTTAAATATCCTAACCTACTAGATTTGAAAAATTGCCACATACATCTAACCAATATTCAATTCAGTTTTCTAAAAATTTACCAGGGCATAAACATTTATGCTAATGCATTTACCATTTAGTTTAAAATTAAGTGATTACTAAGGTGTTTCACTGTATGAGGGATTTTATTTTCTTTTTCATTTTTCTGTAGCAAAATTACACCTCTGTCATATGATTTTGGCATTAGATAATACCACCTTCAGATTGGAGCTAGAAGGCAATCCAAACAAACCAAAAAGCAGATATAATTTTTTTTTGGTGAAAATTAATGATATACTGCCATCATAAAGACATTACATTATATTGTCAGAGTCAAGAAACTTTAAAACACTGCAGAAGTTGCACTGCTTAAGTTGTTTTAAATAGAAGCAGTGGAAGTCAGATAAATGGACTACAAAGTCTGAGAGAACTGATTAACAACAACTCTTAAATTACTGTCCTCTAACAAAAAGCTACAATAGCTGTGTACTTCTGTTCTTTACTGTACAGAATTGAATAACCACTTGGAAAAAAGCTAATATTATAAACAATCAGCATTTGCATTAGGTAGAAGGAAAAAAGGCAATGCTACTAAATTAGCTACAATTTTGCTGATATTTAGTTTGATATTTTTGTATAATGTATCACATAGGTAATACTTACATTGACCTAAAAAAACTTACAGAATTCAAAACTGAGATCTACAAAGGGCTGCTGTGCCAATTCAAAAGGTAACCAGCATTTCATAAATGGTATCGTGTACTAAATGCAAGAGAAGATTTTCAAATGACTACATAGCTCCACAGCCATCAATATCTCTATACAGAGGTATATAAAAGTAGATCTGACTAAACACAATACATCAAATTCCCTGAGCAAAGAAGCTTGAATCTCTCTAATCTCTTTTACTCAAGGCCTGAAAACAATATCTGGTGCATCATGATGCTACATACAGTCCACCTGAACTTTCACATACGTATTTTAGTACTCCCCATAGAAAAGATAAACATATACAAAGGCAATAAGTTAATGCAAGACCATCTCAAATTCGTAAAAAACCACTCTGATAGTACATTCCTAACAAGAAGCTGCTCCTTATCATGGGAAGAAAACAGCTCTTAACGGTAAGACAAATGAGGCTCATCTATCATTGTTGCAGTCCTCTAAAAGCTGCCACCAAGCTCCTCAGCTACACCTCCCTTCTACAAACACTCCAACAAACTTCAAGGAAGGGGACATACCAGCTCCTCCTAAGAGGAGGAGATCTGGAGTTTCCTAATCTCTTCCCACTGTGTCAGATTATGCTGCTGCACAAGGAGCCCGTCCACATTTAAGAACAGAAGAAATGGCAGAGTCCTCTCCACTTACAGCTTTTCGGCTGGAGTATAGTTTCACACTCTTGAGCCCACAGCTTCTTTCACAGAAAAGCTGAGCCCAGTCCTTCTCACCTATTAAACCCAGTAGAGGACTGCCTCAAGGGTGCCCCACCACCAGCCAGTTATAACAGAAATGAAAGAGAGGACAGAAAGGCTTGTTCATTACTGGTTTACCTGTTGAGGAGCCACAAATGAGGTTTTGATCGTCACTTCTCTTTGGGTCAACTAATAGCTGTAAGCCATGAAAAATAATCATGTTTGGGTTCAAGAACTAAACAAGTTCTTACGAAGCAGCAGAAACCTCAAATCAACAAGAAGCAGCAAACATCATCAAGCAGGATTTATCTTCCAACTAAGATGCTGGGCTCATTTCAAGCTTACATTCTAACAGCCTTTACTGCATGTAAAAGAACTAGCTGCAGTTATAAGTTACATACCAAGTACGAGCTTTTAAGCGATTAAACACTGATTTTTCCAAACATTAACTTTTATTTTGAAAATGCATCAAATATAAAAATCACACTTAAATCATTATACTTTTCTACATCTCTAATAAAGGGGGAACTGGGTTATATAAAGTTTATATCATTCAAGAGCATTCATGCTCTCATCTATTACAAAAATAAGCTTTTTCCTACATTAAATATTAAACTGCAAGATACCTATAATCAAGTATCAAAATGTTTCCAAAGAGTCCCACTGAGGAGTGAGAAAACATCAAAAGAACATTACATAAAATCGCCTAACAAAATGATTGAATCAGAAGTAAATAAGTTAATTTTTAAAATAACTTTCTTTGGACAGCAAATGAAGTATTCATTTCTTTTTGCACTGGATGAGCCATGGAAAACTGCAAAGTCCAAAGACTACTTCTATAAAACTATTTAAGTAAAATTAAGGATTTTATGTTACTAATAAAAGCACTCTCTTAAAGTTTGTCCTTCCAAACTCTTTAACCTTCTCTGTCATTAGGGCTGACTGATAAGCCACCAGCTGGTTTTTTTCTTCCTCGTGCTACAATGCATTCTCTTCCTTTTTAAGGCTAGTATACCCAAGCAACAAACAGCAGGACTTAAGCCAGCTGCTAGAATGTCACAAACCTATATATTTAGCTCCCATCTCATTTATTGCCATCCCTCAGTGTCAACCATTTAATGTCCCTTTTGCTCCAGTCTACTGACATTCCTCACTGAGCTGACAACAACACTGCGGGCTGGATCAGCAGCCAGGAGGTACAAGAACACACAACAACAAAGCAGAGAGACCTTATCAGTTACCAGAGACAAAAGCCATGCCTTGTCAAACATACTCAAGGTGAAAAACATCCTAGACGCTTGTTCTCCACCCCATCCCCAACCCCATTTCTGATCTCATTTTCACTGTTTAGAGATTGTGTAGTTGTTTATATAAATATTAACTTTAGATCTTCAGTGAAAGAGTAATTTGTTCTCTTAGCATGTTTTGCATTATTCCATCTTCACCTAATAGGACAGAAATCCTCCCATTTGTACTATGTTAATTTTCAGTGTTTGTTTTACTTCTGCTTTCTCAATGCTTTTCATACATAGTAATACAAACTGTGCGTTGAAGTCACACTGCTTTCCATTTAAGATTGTTTTAAACATTAACCCTTTTCCTCATGCCACGAGTTTAAAAAAAATCTTAATAGGGTAGTTTCAATTCCATTTCAAGTAACTATAAAATAATATCCCTCAAAATGAATTTTATGCTACGTGTTCTGTTCATGTAAAAACACTAATCTAATTACTGTCATATTTTGGAAATAATTGGATTTTAAATTGCTTAGAATTATCAACATAAGTGAGAAAGCTGTAAAGATAGACAAATTAACAATTTCATGGTTTTAAAGTGGGAATCTCTGTTATTGTTAGAGGCCCATTTGCAATGATTTAAAGGCCCACAGTACAGTTTGGTAGTTCCCTCCTTTAAGTGGTCATAAAAACCTTTAAACAGTAATTGAAAGATTGTTAACAGAAACTCTTTCAGGAAATCAGATCCCATGAACAATCTAATAGTAGGCATGCTTAAGTGAGAGAGTGAATAATCTGCTTCCTCCTATTCACTAAGATGAGGTTTTCAGAACAGTGACAAGACATCAGTTTCAATAACACCAGGACATGAGTAAAAATTGTTCAGGTCTATGCCCTACTTGGGAATCCTGAGACATTTATCTAGAGAATTAACAAGCTGTGCTATGTGTAAATTGGTCTCCAAAACCTAAGTGTTCCAGCAGTGGCCTGTAAGCCTCACAGTTTACATCATTAAACTCATATTCCAATAACAAAGCATCCTCCGGATATGCAGTCCAACAACTAATTTCCATAATAATACCTTTTAATTAGATGTGACTACATGTGACATTACCCAAGGCACTTAAAGTTGGCAATTTTGCTGTAGACTACTTCCAATTCTCAGTAATTAGAAGTGAGAAAGATATGTTTAAATTGGAGCACCACTGCAGATGGTGATACTGTTCTTACAAATGCTTTGCAGAAATGGAAATTCTCATACTTAGGGGACACCATTGCCTTTTTAAAATTATCAGAGAAATACAGTCACTTTCCCTCCCCCAAAAAGGACGAGCTGACCAAGCAGAAGCAGGCTCTGAGGTTATACTTAAGTCTATGCAAAGGAGAGGTGCTCAGTAACCACTTTATTTGACATTATTAGTTACTGGAACTTTAAACAAAGTTCAGTATCCCTTTCAGGCAATAGATTTTTATGCTGAATTATTCAGTGTTTTACAATTCTAAGTTCCAAAAATAAATCTATTAGTCACCTTGAGAGGTGGGAGGAAACACAGGAATTGCCCACTCCCAAATCAGAAGACCTTAAAGCTGTATTACAAATACTAGTTATGATTTATTTCCTCCACAGTAGTACTCCCTTTGACAAGCAAAGTTTCAAAAAAAAAACAAAACAAAAAAAACCACAAACAAACAAAAAAAACCAAACAAAAACAAAAACCCACCCCAAGAGTAAAGCACCACACCAAGCAACAGAGCAACTAAACCCATGATAAAGATGCATAGTATTGTTCTATGGATACAATTACCAATGACAGCCATGATGAAAGCTCCCATATGCAACCAAGATTTTTTGGGAAAAAAATGCATTTTACAAAATTTCTGAAGTGAGTGACAAATTAAGGTATTTAACCTTCCTAAACATAAGCGTGCTTTCCAGTCATGTGATTGATTTTAATCACCTTATTTAGCTGACTAAATTGCAATTTATAAACACAACCAATATTAGATAATTTTTGTGTTCTTCCTTTACTTTTACACACCATTGAATATTGGTAACACGACTGCTATCTGATTCCTAGAATTAAAGCTCTATAGTAGAAACAAACTGAAATATATAAACGCATGGCAGGAATCAGAATTCTTACCTACTTTGAGACAAATCAACTTCTGAAATACCTATTTATGTCTTTAAATATATTGAAAATGTTCCAAGTATTTCAACAATCAGAGCTACAGAAACTCACAATTTAAACAGAATAATGCTTAGCCATAGGAGCCTTGTACATCACAATCAATTTCCACGTACGTACTTTGCACTGCATTAGATTCATTAGTTGATTTACCAAACTAGGTCTAGAATTTCACGCCATGAAAATACTGAAACACATCACAAAACACTATTTTAAATTGTTTCATCAAAACAAAAGCAATGCCCCTCCCAAAGGTTTAGAACAAAAACCAGTAGAGTTATATAAATGGTAGTGTTTACCTACAAACTGGTAGCGTTCTTCTACAGACTTCAAATTACATGCTTCAATCAAGTGTAAAAGAAACTAGTAGATTTCAGTGTCTACTTGCTGTTGTCCAATTTGTTATAAGACATAAGTTTCTCATTGTTGAATGTATTTAAAATGACAGAATTCAACAATTCCATTCCTCTTCTGAAAAGACTGTTACAAAAGTGTTCGCTATCAACATACAGCTGCCAGAATCAGTAAGCTTCCAAAATTCAAGCCTAGGATTGCAGAACAGGTCAGAAATGCATAAGTTATCCCAAATTATAGCCCTCAATATTTAAATGACTTCTGCTAGAAGTTGTTTTATTACCAAACCTTAACTCTCTGCTCTATCTGTAAGAAAGTACTTCATAAAAAGACAAATGAAACAAAACTGAGAAGCTCCTGGAACACCTTAAAAAGCCCAACTGGTCGGGAGCACTTAAGGGTACAAGTCTCACGACATAAGCATTTTAGAGTTATGTGCTTCAGCCAGCATCAAGCAGTACAGAGCAGCAGTACTACAGTAATGATAAGCACCTTTGCATATCAAATCATACTGAATCTATTATCCTAAACACAATTACAACACTACTAAAATAGCAGCATGTCAACAACTAACTACTACATTCAGACTTCGTTTCTAAGTAGCTTTTGCCTTTTACCCAAAGGCTTTTAAAGTAAGGAGACAGGCAAACACTGCCACATTCAACAGTTCTGTGATGACGACCACCAGCACCACAGTAATTTCAACAAAATATGAACTACCTCATATTTACCATAGGAAAAAGGCATAAGAAAGCTATGATAAAGCTTTGAGATGCACTTCAGGTTCACATACCAATCCACCTGTCTGTAGTAACATACACCTCTATATCCCAAGTTATCTTCCAGCCTTATTTATGCTGCAAAGCCAGAGTTCCAGGTTTCTCTCTCATCCAGCTTGCCAACCCACTGACTCTCTGAAGAAACTGTCCTTTGGAAAGACTCACAAGCTCTTGTTTACAACTTTCCAGGTCTCAAGGACAGCACTTGCACTTGTGGAAGAAAAAAAAACCGCAAATTTATTTTTTTTTTCCAAGTTAGACTGGCCAAAATAAAAGATCAAAGCCCAAGAAATATTACTTTAGAATGTGTTGAGTGACAGCAACTTTGCTTTACTTTTAACGCAAGTAACATTCACTTTAAAAACAACAGTAATCAAATACAGTTAAATGAGTACAAAATTCAAACAATTAGGTTAAACAGGATGACCCATTGTCATCAGTACCAAAGATAACATTAACAAGATAACAATTGGTCATTTCCACTAATCACAATAACAAAACTGGAACAGCAATAAAGGTAGATCTATTTCATGCAGCATTCGTATTTTTAGACCACCTGTACTTGGGGAGGGAAAATATAATCTGAGAAACTGCTGTATATTTAAGACAACCTTAAATCATAATTCAGTTGACCATCTTCCCAGAGCAAGCAGTTTCTGTATCACTGACGAGAGGGCAAAGCCCTCAGTGTCCTTTGACACTAGAGATCATGACATTTGTAACTAGAATGAACTTGAACTTTTAGGTCAGTATGTTCTGATTGTTTATAAACCACATAGCTGAAAGATATTGATCAAGCTCATGTCAGTACTCTAAAGAAACAAAGCTGCTGAAAAAGCATTAATCAGCATAAACTTAAAATGAAGCGTTGGGTGGATGAACGTACACCATTAGGACAGGAGCATGAGCCTTCCCGGCAGTATTATGCTTTATGATGAGAGACAACTAAAATGAGTGCAGGTGAGGTGTGAAAAGGAACTAGCTGCTCAACCACCAGCATTTTTTTTCTTAAAATACTGAGTGTAAATGAAAAAAAATACACACAGTTTCAAAAAAGTGTAGCAATTTTCAAAAGGAATTGGTGCCTTCACAGAATTCAACTATTTTACACTGCTCTTAAAAGAAACAGATAAAAGCTTAGAATTGTGAATTAATATTAAGCCAAAGTAATGGAAATGAAACAACTGTGTCCAACACCTGTTCTTACTGGCTTTAAAAAATAGCAGAGACTAACTGAATAAATTGAGTAGATCCATACAACAATGGATGAATACCTATTAGCTACACAATCTCAATCTCCTACATGGAGATGTCTGTTGAGGTAGCATTTGTGTTTTGGTCTGAATTTAACAATCAAAACTAAGGTAGGCAAACAACAGTTCCTTAGCTATGAAACAACACACTAAAGAAGAAAGGGAAGATCTAAACAAAGATTACTCCACAAGCTCATATTTGTGCATAATCTTCCTCTCAAAAAGATTCATGGAAAAAGACCAAGTGACCAACATCGATGAGACACAAATGCAGAGAACAACAATCCTGTTCTTTTGAATCATGGATCAAATTCAAATCAGAAATGAATGCTATTACACTTCATTACACTGAAGAATTTTCCTTGACAAGTGATACACACTTTAAAATGTATTATTAAGAACTTCAGGAACAGCAGAACCTAAAAACAGCACACCTCTCTAAAAAACTAGCCTATGTTCTTGCTTAAAAGGCAACTTTGTTTTTTTTAATTAATATGCACCCCCAAGGCTTGCGGGCAGACTTACTTATTTAGTAATAGACAACACACATTGTAGTACTGAGGACACGTAAGCCGATTTTTACCTGAGTGTACGATTTAGGATAGATGCAAGGAAAGTATCAGGCTGATATTTTGACTGGTACTCAAGACTACTTTTAATAGCAATTCAGGAGGGGCTCGGTGCCTTCTTATCCCAGTGAAACATGGATCAAGCATAATTAGTGAAGACTTGCATTTCACTGATCTATCTATATGAAGTTACAGAACTCATGCCGTCCTCTGGCAAGAAAGTAATTACTTTTGCAAGGGCAACTCCATAAAATTCTGAGTGTACAAACAGTAATACCTGAACTACAGAGCTACTAAAAAAAAGAAAAAAATATCTAGTGAGCCTGTCAAAAGCTTACTGACCACCAGATACAGGGTGGGAGGGGAAGAAAAGGAAGACAGCATGGCATTATAATTGCCAGGTTAAGCTTCTAGGAAAGCACAGCAGCTCAGTGTTACAGGTCTCCTTTGTCAACTAAGTAGCAGAAAAAAAAAGTTTTAAAACCTCTTTGTTCTCAAAAAAAGGGGGTTTCTCTCTGTACTTCCTACCTCCTTAAAGCGTTGTACTTCTCAAGTAGAATCCCCATCCTTAAAGAGTCAACCTCAGCATTCTGAAGGAAAGGGAAGATCTGTTCGTGGCTGTGAATAACTGAGTGCATCTACTAGGGACTCCAATGTCTAAACAGTGATTTGTAAATTCACATATGTTTTTCAAAAACAGCTCTACTGTGCTTTATTAACTATGGTTTTAGCCCTTCCTGATGTATTTCTATGTTTACTGCAGTACCCAATCCTAGTTGAAGTACACAGGATGTTAATTCAAAAGAACTACCAAGTTCAGCAGGTGTGCCCAAGTCTACCTGACCTATTCACAGCAACAATCAAAAACGTCATGCTGAAGAACTTTCTCCTCTCTGTGGAAAATCCTTCGTTACTATGACAGACATCTGAAAGAACAGATCGAACAAAAAAAAAATTGGGAAACAAAAATCAATATTCCGCAAATCTCTCTGCCCCACAATTGACCTTCCATTATTTCTATTTGCACACAACTCTGGCACTTAGTCTTGCAAGAGCTACTACACCACATAAGTAAAATTTCCAAGGGAAAACAGTTCAGCAAAAGGAAGCATAGACAAACTGACTCAGAGTTGTATTACATCATCAAACCACGCACTCAATTTTTGTCGTCCATGAACTAAAGAACCTTACATGTATGAAGTGCAGTATTCTAAAACAAAAGTGGGTATTAAGACAGCTCTGATCAAATAGCTTACCCACTGAAAGCCTAACTCTGCAGAGGCAATTACAAGCGAAAGAGGAACCATAATGAAAGGCACCGTAAGAGTAAAACCAAGCATGACAGATGCCGACTACTACATCTTAACTTGCTCTTCAAACAATTCAGCTGGACACGTCCTTTGCAACCTCAAATTTCGTAATTCACAAATTTAACCTTTTTTAGTAAGATTAATTTATTCTAACTAAAATATTAGATATTTCATTCATAGAAAAAAAAACAGGCATCTACAAACTTACTGTTTAGACTCATTTTATAGCCTACCATTCTCCTTCAGCACTTGGCTTCCCCACACACACTCTTCTTCATCCATGGTGTACAGAAGGTGCCCGAATGTCTAGCACTAGCTGTTACTGTCAGATAAGAAGACTCCTACCCTTATGAGTTGGACCTAGTAGTGACCAACCATGAAAAATAATCCTCTACTTTCTACTAGAAGTGTTGTATATGTACTGGGTATCGCTAAAAGTTTAATCCTATGATGCTAATTTGAAGAAGTTACCCATACAACCGTCACCGTAACAAACTGGTATCCTAACAAACATGTTCAACTTGTGTATCAGTACCTGACGCAACTCAATTCTTCTCCCAGATTTCCAAATTTATTTTGGAAAAAATATAAAGGGAAACATTGTCCCTAGCCAAAACCAAAGGCTATTAACTTAGCATTTACTTGTCTTACCTCCACCCTCCCTTCCTTTTTGTTTCTATTTCAACACCCACACACAAAAAAAATCTGCAAAAAGTTAGAGAGCAAAATTTGAAAGTAAGAATGAAATGGGAATATTAACAGATAAGTGACTAGGTAATCACCTGTAACTTAACTGCACTCAATGCTTGAACAGTTAATGGGGAAGAAATAACTCTCACAGGGATGTGATGTGGACCAAGTTCATCTGTACTGCTGAACTGATGCTGAGCCTGCAAAATTACCATCAGAGACTAAAGGACAGAGTTCTTATCTCCAATGTATTCTTGACTGTCTTCCATCCTTTTGCCTCCGAAGACAAACATGCCCTGGAGATCTGACAGACTTATTTCTGAATAAAATTTTGACACTGAATGTCATCTTTCAGGAAGGTGCTACCAAAAAAGTAAGCTATTGAGTGTGAACAAGGGCTCAAAAGAAACTTACCTTTCAAAAGGTGAATCAGATGGTCAGTAATAGAATATTCAATAAAAATTAAACAGAAAGGGTAAAAAAGGCATCATACAAATATTAAGGCATGTCTGTCATTAGCAACTAAAGGGGACCTTTCACTATGAATTCCCTTATCATTTGCAGCTGGAGTGCATAAAGCCTCTCAAATATTTAAAGTTCAAAGTCAAAATAAACTTTTTTTCCTCCCACTACTTCTACTAGAATGTTTGTCCAAGTATGTCATTCCGACTGTAAATTAGTAATCAAACTATTTTAGTTTTTTTTATATACATTTGTACTTGTATCATTAGTTGACCTTTATGCCAAATCTTCCTTCAGCCCTGCTGGTACTCTGTAGCCCAAGTTTATTTAGAGACCAGTTATATTCTCTCTTTCCTTCCTATTGCAAGGGTAAACAAGGCCAGCTTTTTTAGCCTCCTTTCCTGTTTACCACTAGGGAATGAAGAGCTTAAGTAAAAGAATCAGAACAATAAATAAAGAGGATGTTATCATTTTCCTAATCCATATTAGGGATGCTATTAAACTCTGATATTACCAAATTGAAAAAGGATTTAAACGTTTTGTCAGTAAGTTCCCCATAGTAAAATGAATCCCTGTGTTCATCATTCTGTTGTACTAATTAAACAGTTTTAACTAAAATGGTCAGAAAGTACGCACAAGCTGTTTATCACTGCTGGCCTTTGAGCTTCAGTATACTCAAAGGACATGTTACTTTAGATGCGATAATTACTGAGTTCTTATATTTTTACTGAAGAGGCACAGAAGAGTTCCAACAGAGAATTTCGCATTAATCAGAGCTAACAGGGTACTTATTAATAATAAAGCCATGATTATAATAGAAAAACATTTATTCAGTCCAACATCTGTAGGTACTAATTCCAAAAACTGTTTAAATTGATATCAGGCGGAAAGTTTAGTCTCAGCCCTTTAGGGAAATTCAAGAAAATTAATCATTTATCTGAAGCACAAGAAGTGCTAAATACTATTAGCTATTCACCCACAAACAATAGCACACCCTCCATTTTTCTGCTTAAGAGCACAGTAATTTTCCTGACATCTTTTCTCCTTACTTTTTTAAACTCTGATCGAAGACATTTCTCCATAAATTGGAAATGCCTTCAAACTGTAACACCAAAGACTTAAATGAACATACAAAGATGTAACTGTAGAGAACACACATTTTTAACTGAAGGGCGAATTATGGACAACTAATGGAATTTAAACTTCTGGGTGTCTTCTGCACAAATTCTTTCTTAAGTTTCAGGAGCACACACATGGTTCAGAAGAGCTAAGTAGATCAAATCTCAGTTCTAAGACTAGAAGTTTCTATAAAGATCTAACACCTTCCAAGGGTGCTACAAGAAAATAAGATATACAAATATACATAATCACATTACTGTAGCTTGCAATGGAAAAACAATGAGCCAGAAAGCAGACCACCCCAACAGTTACACAATTTATGAGACTGATTACATCATGGAAAAGTGTCCCTTATCAATATGACATACAAAAGAAAATTAATTATTCTTTAGCAAGATTTTTGCATATCTTCCACTTACTAGTACAGAAGTAGAAATGCAGGCTCTACGCAGTCTGCATTTTAAAAACTATGGGCTGTTTCAGACAATTGATTTGTTGGAAAGTTGAACTTTGCATCAACTATGGTCTTAGAATAAAAATTAAAATAAAAATGCTCAATATGCAGTCATATAAAAACCTAAACTATTAGGAGACTATAGGGGATTTTATATATTTATTTTAAATTTGTAACTCAGTTTTACATATTCTTTCATCTGTGTAGGTACTCAAAGGACAGTCAAATAGTTATGTCTAAGGGATGTTGGCTATAACAGTTTACTGTTTCATCTCTTATACTTATAGATGTATGTTTATATATATAACACAAGTTTGTTTAAATTTATGGCAGACCATTATCTTTATGCCTTACAATTAATTTAGGATTCTGTGCACAAAATGGCACTATAGTACTGTTCAGTACTCACTACAGTCAACTAATCTATATGCTTAAAATTATAAGTCAAAAATATTTGCCGGAATAAAAGTAAATTAGAACATCATAAAAGTTTTGTGGGTTTTTTTTATTTCTGTTATTAAAAATATTACTAAATTCACATCAGAAACGGTTTCTGGTCACTCTTCTCTGAATGATCTTTAAGTTTATCCATCTTTATGCCTTTGTAAGGAATAAAAGATTGTCAGTTGGAAGAGAATGATGGTGATAGAAGTAACTGCATTTATCTGACAAACTTTGATAGTCTGCACAGCATGTCTTCTCTGTATCTGATAACGATTAAACGTAACACTGATTACAATGAAATTATCTTTACAGGTGAAATTATTCTTTACAAGTGAATTTTACAGGGTTTTTTTAAGACAAGTTGGAATCACTATACTCCAGACCTTCTCAGTGCTGTACTAGCCTGAATGCAAAGCAGGGTATTTAATTTAAAACTTATGGAAAGATCTTAGAAAAGGCCTACATACAAAACCACAGCTCTTTTTTTTTTTTTTTTTAAATGCAGTGGCATATTCTAATTGCTTAACCAATTACTGAGGCTGTGCAGATCCCATTCAGAGTAGCTAAGAGCAAATACAGACACCATATAGAAAGACAGGAGCACACAGAGAACACCGGGCTTGGCTCCCTAACGAAGCTTGAACTGCCAAGTACCACCACACTGGTAGAACCTGTACACATTCCAGCAAACACTGCACATTATCTCACATGAACCAACAACCTTTTTATTCCAGGTCACATGTATACAAATCTCAAGTCTTTCCAACTTCTGAAAATATAAGAATTTATTTGAATAAATTAGTGACCACTTCAAGGGCATTCTTCTGAAGGCACACTAAGAGCTAGCAGTAGCTAGAGAAATCGTACACCCAGTTACACAAGTGCTTTGACTGTAACTAGACACAAATTCCTTCCTGATTATTTACACTACATTTGATAATTAACTGGCAGCAAAGAGCTAAGTTACTACACCCTTGATTTCTAGAAGAAAAGTTTAATAATAGTTATAGGAAATCCACTCCCTTTTTCTTTGTCTTGTCTCATGATCCTGGTACAGCAAGCATCAAGCTCTGTAAAAACTACAACCAATAACTAAGGCAACTCATGCAAAGGATGCACCGTTGAGTTCTAAAACCAAGATTTCAACAACCAAGCTATGTTTTAAAAACCCAACCAGCCATATAATTCTAATATATGCAGAGCTACTTACATCGCTTTACAGGACAATTGCATTGCAAGGTTCCTCTCAAAAATCTCTAATTCCAAGGAGTTTCAAAAGAATCACTTGTTTTGGTGTGGGACTATGTATGCATATGCATGTACGTACATATACGTATATATGCATATATTTAATTTGGAAGAAAAACAGAAGTGAAAGGGAGAGAGATGTCCTTATTGCCAATGCAAATTCTTTCAACACTTTTCCCAGTACAGGTATTTTAACCCAAAAGCAACTCTGTGAAAACTTAAAAGGGAGAAGAGACAGTTGTCCAAATATTCTGTTCTGAATAATGACTTGCACTTAATTTCCTTAATGCAGTATGGCACAATAAGGTTTTATTTAGAGGCCTGTATGGTCTGAGCAGCATGAAAATAATAAAGCTCAATTTGGAGATCTTAATCTAATTAATGATATGAAGAAAATCCACATAAGTACACAAGCGTTACTTCCACTTTTTGCTGTTCTGTACTTCCTTACAGTTTATATCACTTCAGTGCGCAAATGTCTCAGCTTGGACCCTGCACTTCTCCACTGCAACAGAACCTCTGAATTCTATTAGGGAGGAATAACACAACTTCTTATTTTATCCTTGATCAACGAAAATGGTTGGGGTAGATTTTGACAGGACTATTTTTCCAGAGTTATTTTAAGAAACCATTCAGACCACAGGAGTTCTAAATAGTTCTTCTAGTTAAATGAAACCATTCTCCATCAAAAAGTTAGGTGTACAATAGAACAGAACACCAATGGAGAACATAACATTGGCATGGAAGCAAGAAACCTTGTGGGGGGGGGAAGAACCAACCCCAAGATAAAGACACTTCTATATGAAATGGAACTAGTTACATCGGTATGGGACAAACGGTAATTAAGTACAGTCTCTAGAAGGTCTCTAAAGGGTCTCTAAGGATTCTCCAACTCACTTTGAAAGATATACTAAGAGGAAAAAACACTGACCCAAAAACTACTTCCCTCATAAATCTCACCACACAAGTGTCTTAGGACTGACAGTACTGAATGAACAAGACAATACAGATCTTAGATCTACAGCTTTATAATCCATACTAGTTTGGTATTTAACACAACCTTCTTTCACTCACTAGAAATCAAGACACCAAGCAGAACATACACTGCTTCCCTAGGAAGTACCTTGTCAAAAGCAATTCAGTGATCCAACGGTAGCATTACATGAAACTCACATTTTAAGACAACCATGAGGATGAAAAAATACTTTAGGGACTAAAAGGATATACTTACATCTGGATATTCTTTTACAGGCACATATAGTTTCTCTTGTAACTGTACAATAGGTCCCACAGCATCTGGTAATTCTGCACTTCTCTTCTCCGTACTACCATTTAACGTGTCGTTATACATGTCTTTCCGTACTCTGCTAATTTCTGTGGGGGGAAAAAAAAAAACGTATATTAGGTATTAAATACAGTAACAGGTTATAAACTAGCAAGACAGTCTTTTTCTAATCTTTCCCAAATTAATGCCATTTTCTTTCTCTCTTCATGAGCATCACGGTAATTTAAAAGAAAAATCTACTCTGGTTTTATATTCTCATTTATGTATTTGGGTGGTTTTTTTGTTTGTTTTGTTTTCTTTTAATTGCAGCACCCATCTGAAATGTTTTCTTCATGTCTGTCTGTAAATCTGCTACCTACTCATCCTGTACACGGAATTCTGCTATTGAAGAATTATATGCAGCTCCCTAGAACACTTACAAGATTGTTCACATTATTTAAAATGTGTATATAAACACAGTTCTTTTACATTGTTTATAATAAAGCATCTAGAAAGCAAAAAGATTACACATCTGTACCTAACAAAAAATACAAAAATATATCTATACAGTACTATCTGCTAGTTACGAGATGAATTATAGCATTTGGAAATGAAATGGCCCACCTTTCAGCAGTGAGAAATCTGATAACTCAAGGGTACAGTTACTCAGTACACTGTACTGCGTACAGTGTGACAAGAAACTAGTAGATTTTGTGTTACTGACTACCCCCAGTAAGATAATAATTAAAAAAAATTAAGACAGAAACGGTATCGGAGACCTGAGCAACCTCTATGTACACCACAAAAGTCCTACTACTACATTGCAAAGTAATGAAAAACTCCAACAGCACCAGGGAACGTCACAAGTTGACTTAAGTACTGTTTCTACCAACTATACCTGTATTACCAACACCTTGGTGTATTTACTTGCAAGATGTAGTTGAGTAGTTATAAACAAGGTAGTTAAAAATGCATAATTTGCTTCAAATCCAGGTTTGTTTCACAAAACTGTAGCAATCTGAGAATGGACACAAAGCTTTCTCTTATTTAACCAAAAAACATAGTTAACGAGAGCTTATATTTCATTTCTAGAACTGTTAAACTGATATTTCACAGAATCACACATTCGAAGGGACCTCAGAGATCATCTAGTCCAACCTTGCTAGGAAGAGCAAAATATGTAAATTGCTGCTATACCAAGAAAAACCCCCACATTTTCTAACTTACAGAATCCCAACTAGTATAAAACTTTCTCAATGTGTTTATTCCCATATCACTAAAACAAAATTACTTAAAATGAATGTAGTAACCAAGTTCCAAACGGAAAACTAACATTTAAACAGGCATTGCTTCCAAAGCATTAAGACTTACAATAGTGCAGGCTGTAAGGGGAAAAAAAATATATATAATTCTAGTCTTTTACTTAGAATTGTTACAGCTGCTTTCAAAATCTTCATAATTAAAATGAAACTGAAAACAGAAATTTTATGTTTTCATCTGACCACAGGAAGCCACAGAAATAAGAAGTTACTTGAAACCCTAGCAGCAGACGAGATTAATATAACCTCTGTTTCATAATCAATTTCTTCTCTGGCAAATGATTCATAGCTGAGATTTCACCACTTGAAAAGCTAGACGGAAGAGGGAGAGCATCAGAAACTATGAAACTCTGAAACGCAGCAGACCTCATTTTCAACAGTTAGCCTGAATTAGTTTTAACAAACTTATTTGCATATTCAAAAACAAATTGTTTCTCCACTGGAAACCAATATACTTAATCCTGTATACTATAGAATGATTTGGTGGTTAACACCTATTTGGAATGGAGAACACAAATTTTGTCATCATATAGTCATAGCTCAAGGGAAAATCCACAGCTACTTTTGCACTGACAATTTTGGCAACAGGCACAAAATCCTCAGAACTACAAGCAGTATTTACACTGGCTTCAGTATATATAGAAATTCTTTAGCACATCTCTTCGAACAAATATTGTTATCTTTTGGCAGACTTTGTTTCCTTTTCATTCTCTTCAGATTTTCCATTAACTTACACTACACTGGCACAAACTAGGCAGTCTGATGAAGTACTGAAGCATAAGTAGCAACATGGTCATTTTTATTTATATTTGTCAGCTACAGAGTAGTTGCACTGAAAATTTAATTTTAAATTGTATCTATCATGTAGAATATAATCGCTAGATAGCCTAATTTTCACAGGAGAGAAAACAGACTCATTTTAATCTTTCCCTTGCCAATACTCATACATCTCATTTGTGACGCTGTAGAGCCAAACATTCAGAACACACACAGAGGGTATGATAAGTCGACTTGAGGACTACCACTGAATTCTGGGTTGTGTGAAACCTAAGCCATTGATCATGCCTCAAACATTATATAAAATGAGGACATCCAACAACTCAGGATTTTCTACTCTGCTACAGGACCAGACATGTAAAATTTAGTTTTCTTTGCATATGTAGGTTTTTATCTTCTCTCTCTACATTCAAGCTATTGGTACCACTGACAATCATCAGGACAGGGATAGTCAGCTACATCAACTCAGAGTTATCATCGGCTCTTCAAGTGCTACTGTTTCTTCTGCCTCTCGGCATTTCATCTTCTCTCTTGCCTTAAATACTTCCCCTAAGACCTCAGAAGAAATACTCAGAATCAACAGGTGAAATAACAAGCATGAATTCCCAGTTTTTCTTTAACTGCTGATCAGGTTTCCAAACTCCTGTTCTGTACAATACACTATATAGGAGCCTCTCTTTTCACTTATCTTGTATTTGGCAGAACTAAAGGACTACTGCTTACATGATAACATAATTAGACCAAATCTCCAGTTCACCCATTCTCTCTCACTTCCAACTATGGATAGAGCACACCCTATCTTCCCTCCCAACTTGTTAGAACAGCCGACCACAAGCATTCTCCCACATACACAATTCTTAAAGTTATTTATCTGCTCATTATGCATCCTGGGTCTTTCCAGATTCTGCTGAATGTTTTTTTCTACACATCAAGATTTTTCGTCTTATTTTATGACTACACAGCAGCTTCACAGATACCTGCCTCTTGTTTAATCACACCTCTCGTGGATTAACAAAAGTCCATATAAAAATACTGAATTTTGATCACATAATCTTTCCTTTTATCATCTCCATTAAACCAAGTTCAAGCTTCTGTTCTCTTGATTATCTTGCAACTTTGCCATTCACTTTAAGCAGTTATGCATACCTATAGAACTATCTGCTACTGTATTTCCAGCACCTCCTTCAAGAGTCTCAGATGTGCAGTAGATTAACAGCCTCACCAGCAGCACATTAGAAAAGCTAAAAGCTCCACTCTCCTTTCACCTCTACCAAGTTACCTGTTTTATTCTGCTCTGAAATTCTTAAAAATACTTCAAAACCTGAGGGCAGGAGTAGAACTTAACTAAACAGCCTTCTACTTAGATTTATTTCACATCACTTCTTACACACTACCAAGCAGATATCTAGTCTGCCCTTCCCAAAAGCTTCTTTGGCATGTCTCTCATGAAATCACACTTCCCAAGTTTATCTGCAAGGCTTTATCTCCTCCTCATTTACAGTTCTTTACAAATTTTTCCACCATGATATCTCACAGGAAGCCAACTGATTTAAAACGAAGGAAAGCTTTACTTTCAAAGCCAACATCTAAATACAGTTTTACTGTACTTTTGTAGTACTATTTTACCTCTGTCTTAACACCACAGTGGTAATTATGTTGTATAACACTCCAGGGATTTAAAAGAGAGTTGGTACAAGAGATAATTATAATAGCATATATGACTAAAAAAATCATACAGCAGCTTCACCATACATCTAAAACCTGTGACCTGTGCAAATGCAGTAATATGCCTTCCTTTGCAAAGATATAAATGCCCATCTCTACTGTAGGTAGAAGCAAAACTCACACAACGAGCTTCAAAATCCATATTATTCACCTTTAACAACACTCTGGTCCGTACATTGTAATAAGTTTAGCAGTAAATGACAAATTCGCCTTGCTCACAGCAGGGCAGTGGAGAAACAGACTCAAAAAAAGACAAACTGGTTTCAATATAATTATGTTGTTCCACCTTAATATGGCATGACATAGTCACCTGTGGTGACAATGACATGCATTCTGGTCCAGGAGAAAATTTTTCTTCTTCTGTCCCTGGAAACTATGCAAGTAATGTCTGTTTTCTTCACCTACAGATTGAAAAATGCTATCTCTAACACCTTTCTAAGATATGATCTGAAGCAGGACACACTGTTTACATGGCCTACATATGCCTACAGAGATGTACTTTGATTTCTTCGTGACATTTAACAATAAAGTGTTCTTCCCTCTTGAGCACATGAAGGACTGTGTTCAGATGAATGTTTGCCATCACATTAAAAACCACCAAGAAGTTACTGCTTTTCAGCTGTCAATTATCATTCCCTCAGAGGAAGTAAAAGACTGCTGGATTGCAATGCAAAATGGGTTTACACGAGCCACTCAGCAAGCACATTCAAGGTAGGAAATCACTGAAAGGGTTCAAATTCTTTCTCTCCTATCACTTTGAGTTGCAAACCACCCTCGTCCCCAGTGCCCACAGCTTTAGGATTTCTCATCATGAACACTTCTAAATTATAAAGCTTTATCTTTTGGAAGGAGAGCAGAATTGGATGCTGCATTCCTCGTTGCAGTTTAAACTAGAACTAAGAATTTGAATAATTTACGTTCTTCAGTTTAAAGAATTAAGTGTTTACTGTCACAGAAAAGCCACTTATCATTCTTGATTTTTACAATACACAGCAAATAGGCGTGGAACAAACCAATAGCCACAATCAGCAAGAGACTGACAATAAATCAAAACACTAACCATCTCACAGTACCAGTCAGCATGCTTCCTTCAGGAAGCAAAGCACCACACTCAAAGATTCTCAATCACAGCTAGTTTCCATATGGAAAAAGTTGCTTGTAAGTTTTTTGAACTTAAATTTTTAAGACTTATGGTGAGAAAAAACAGTAATGCTCATATAGCTAAAAATCTACATGGTACTAGGATCTCTGATGCACAGAACATTCAATTTCAGTTTTCTACTTTCTCACATAAATCAAGTTATGCCAAAAATATCAATGACAAAGTTATACTGTATGTAAAAGATTTTATGTATTTTGACAGGAAAAGTTAATTATCATAATAAATTTGTTTCTTACAGACTATGGCACTAAAACCAATCATAAATAATGCCTTCAGTATTTCCCCAATAATTTTTTGTGAAAAGTAAAAAATTCTGATAACTATCTATCAGAGACAACTTTAGTAAGTCCACTCAAACAGCATGTGTTAAGCTGAGGGGGCAGGCAGGGAGAACAACCAATTCAAGTCCCTTCTTCTTTACTACCAAGAAGTTTTCTTTTTAACGTGACACACAAAATTACTTCAAAAAGTTAATATTTTTATAAAACATTTTTATTGCACAAAACTGCTGCTGGATCTTTAATTTAGGAATTTAAAAGGTACATTTAAGCAACAAAATACATTTTTTCCAATTCTTTTGCCATCAGATGGGTCCCCAAACTAGTAAACAAAGGTTACAAACTTTGTCACATACAGACATACAATTAACACTTCGGAGGATCCAAACCTACTGAATATGGATCCAGGGTTTATCCAAGCAGACAATCCATTCCATGCTCCATTAAAGCACTACCCATCAATTAGACAACTTCAACTACATACCAGTTAATTTTATATAATACACAGTGTTTTCTTCAAACAGCATCCAATAACATTTTCAGGTGCTTTTACAATATAACTAAGAATGGAGAGAAAAAGGCAGAGGAAGTATATAACTATTATATTCTCATCTTATTGAAAAGTCTCTAAAGGCAGATGGATTAACTCTCTTGAAAGCATTTTGAAGGCTAACACAGATCACATGCTCAAACTACAAGATTAGCAGTGTGCTGATGTTCACCTCCTGCTCAAAAAGCAGCTTGTTGACACAGCACATAGAAATTTAAATACAACCTTTATTATAAAAAATTAAAACTAAAATAACTTGACATTGCTCCATAAATCAATCAGCACTTTCAGAAGAAAGTAAAAAGAATTTAAGTTCTGGACACCACCACTGAGAATATGGCATACAAGTCATGCAGCAGTGTCACAAAAGAAAAAAAAGTGTTTGCATTTCAAATTTCAATTCATGTTTTAATGCCTTGGAAAAACTCTAGTTTCCTCTCCTTTGTTCCTCTGAGCCCAATCTAGCAGTACACTTTCAATGATTAAACTGTCAGTCCAATGATAAGTGGGTAGCGCTTTCAGCAATTTGTCAGCACTCTCAGTATCAAAATTCAGTCATTTCTTTTTGCAAGAACAGCCTGCAAAACTCCTTCTGTTGTGGGCAGTTGTAAGGTTTGCATCAAACTGACTTCAAAACCAAATAAAGCACACTCATCTGTTCTCTTTGTATAAATGTCAACAGAAAGCTTTTAAGTGCTTTATTATTGGTGGAACATTGCAACTCATGTGTTTTCTAATCTAGCAGCTTTAGTATGCTTACTTGGCAAAGAAATAGTTGGTTTTATTCATCACAATTTTAGCCGTCTTCACTGCTAACACCAGTGCTGTTTTCTACTACTGCTGATGCAGCAGAAATAGCAATGCTAGCAAAAAAACAAGTAATTTTTAAAATTGTGCCACATGGACCTGTTCCCCTCGTGCATCATCAATGTACAAACGCAAACATTGGCAAGCACTTACTCTACCCACGCCCTGCTATTAATCAGTGAAATGCCTGAGCATCAGGCAAACAAGATTGCTATCATCTTTCCTTCAGAAACCAATAGGGAGTAAAAAAAAATTTAGACAAACATGATTAAGCATCAAAGCTAATAGAACAGACAGTCCACTTCTGACAAATTTTCATACGTCAGCAGTTTTGGTTTAGAGCATGACACTGAACTCTGACATAATTAACTGGCAAATTTAAAACAGTCATGCATTTGTTTCCACTTACTAAAACTTGCATTTATGTTATTTAATACGATGGTATGTCAGAACAGCCAGAACAGGTCTGATCAAAAGTCTATCAACCCTGCATTCCATCTGACAGTGGCAATCTGCATGCACTTAAGAAAATAATAAAGAAGATTAAGTACAGTCTCCTCATTTTCTTGGTAAACTCAAAAAGCTGCACGTTTGAGATTAAGTCCTGTGTCTCCTTATACACCAGTACTACATGCCAAAAAACCCTAAAAATCTTTAGCATAAAAACCAGTTTAGGAGTTCCTATAAGGATAGCTGAACAAGCCTTTCAGCGGTCTACTTGGTATCTTCAACTAACATCATCTAGCAGCTGACACAGTCTACCCATCCACATCCAAATGACTATCTTTGTTTTACAAAGGTTCTTGAGGCGAGTTATTAGCTGATAGACAGAAAACAGTACAACAACTCTTAAGAGTCAAGGAAAATTAAGCGTTTTAAAAGTCAACATTAAAAAAGAATCAGGAAAATTAATGCAGAATATTCACCTCCTAAGTCTCAGCATTAGATCAAGCTTACACAGTAAGTAAAGTAAATGAACATACACTGTTCTGCTTGTTACATAACCTCCTTACAACATGCGTTAGATTAACAGCATCAAACTCTTCAAAACAGTTTCCACTAGTAAACTCCATCAGTACAGCATGCCTGCTGCAGCAGATTTGGCAGCTCAAGTTCAAATCAGGCTTAATTATAACACTTTCAAGAACCTCCTACTCTAGCTCCCTTTAAGAGCAAGTTGCCTCCAAATCCTTGTAACTAAGTAGCACAGTTATGCATACATCAGGCTCCTAAATCTATTCGAGGTTTTTGGTTGGTTGGTGGGTTTTTTTCCATACCTGGTATCATGAATCAAATGTTTGGCAGCTAACCATAATAATAAACAACTTGGATATCTTCGATGCAGGAGAATCAGCAGTAACACAATTCTGTATGAATTACTAATAAAGATCAGAAAGATGGAGCCATCCATTCTGAGATTTAAACAACGTTGCTCACAGCTATCTAAAAACATCAGCTTAACAGTATCAGCCCAAACAGACAGAACTTCCATGGTTTTAGTTCCTCAGGTGTGTATTTTTTAAACAAAATCTTTTATGTCAGTTTACTCTGTTTTTGAAATTGCTCTCTGTGAACAATGGAGATCAACTGGTCTGCAACAGACCTCTACCCAGACACTATTCCACACTGCGTACATTTAAATCCATCCATTCACAACAGAGTCAGTAGCTGTTCAATTTCTACAGGTGTCTTCAGCATATGAAGAAAATGTATTTATGTTGAACAACTATGAAGTTATGTAATGGGAAGCTCTCCAGTTAAAGCCAGAAGGACATTCTCTCAAGAAGTACACTGAACACTTCAGAAAACAAAGCCTAAATCACATTGTAATCCCCTCAGTATCAGCAAAGAAATCCCATACCCTACGCTATTCTGCCAGTATGTGCAAGGAGTGCCTGAAGTAAAAGGCAAGATGCTATTTTACAACCTTTAAAACAAAACAAATTGGAACAAATTCCTGGTTGAGACCCTCCAAAATAATCCATTTTTAAGTTTAGTGGAGAATTAAAATTCTGATGGAGTTACCTAAATTTCTGTTTATTCTTGGAGCTGAGAGGAAATCAAATAGTTAAAACTACTTAAAAAAAAACACCTACTTGAAAGAACTAAATATCAGCACCATTAGATTCCTTCCTGCTTTCCATGGTGCATCTTAACACTCACCATTTACAAAGACTAACATCAAGGACATGCAGGTTATTTTCTCAGTCCTTTGGAAACCACCCACACCATCCTCCACAGACTTAGCAGTTACAAGAAAACATTCCATTGGTTACTGCACTCTGTCTTTTGTATGAAAAGAGTGAGGGAATGCTTTATTTTTTTCATTTCTAGGGTAACCCAGAATTAACTAACTATTCACTGGAACAGTAATGTCATGGCAGTCTTCTCCCTATTTTACTGTTTTAGGGCCAAAGTAAATTTCCCACATCTTCCACATACAAAGGTAATCTGAGGGAACAAAACTTTGTAGCTAGTAAAAGGTATTTCAGGTATTTTTGGAAAGTGAAGATCAATATCCTGCGTCCTCTGTCAGGTTTTCATATACCTTTATATCAGCCTTTTCCTTATCATAAAATTGACTCTTCTATAGTGTAGGCACACAGTGATCACCCGATACATTAAAAAAAGCTAGTTATCTGGACCACACATACATAGCTAGTCAGTGAGTTACAGGGGGAAAAAAATAAACAATCAGCATTAGCTGATTA
Organism: Phalacrocorax aristotelis; assembly: GCF_949628215.1. Classification (NCBI taxonomy): domain Eukaryota; kingdom Metazoa; phylum Chordata; class Aves; order Suliformes; family Phalacrocoracidae; genus Phalacrocorax; species Phalacrocorax aristotelis. The sequence continues at coordinate 76,639,760 of NC_134278.1, read as the reverse complement.
GTCATGAAGAATTAACATTATGAACTCTTGCTCAAAAAATACACTAAACTGCTATTGAGATGCTGATGAAGATACTTTATACTCAAAAACTTGGATTTTGGTACTAAGTTTTTGTACCAGTGGCATCTTAAGAGAGAAAAAAAACCACCCACACACTAAACTGATCACTGCTTATCAACCAAGGAACTTGCCTAGTACTGGGAGATATGAAAAACCAAAAACTGAGAAAGCAAACACATCTAATGATAAGTAAATGACTTAGTTATAAAATGAACCTCTCTAATTCTAACCTGCTAGCATATCAAAACAAAGGTATTCCAGTATTGTAAAAGCAATGTCTCTACATATATGAAGTACTATTTCAAAAGAGGCTGACCGGACAGCTTTCATCACTTCAACTGGAATCTAACCATTTGAATAAGACTGACTAGTTCCTCTTATTCCCAATTTACTTTTTTTTAACTGATCATGTACACCAGTAATAAAATCCCACTTTTAAACACACTGCTCCTTAGCACACAGTGTTTTACACACTGCCCTACCCTGGCTCTGTCAGCATTTTATTCACAAGCCCATAAGAAAGTAACACTTTTTGGTTGACAAGTACCAACACTGACATTGACAAGTTAGTCATCTGCCACATTAAATACATTAACTATTGCACTGCTCTTGCATTAAAGACATTATCAAGATGCACTGTGCAACTTCGAACTAACTTTTAAGTATTGGAAGACTTCCCGGAGTTAGGCAGTATATAAACAAAATCTCTACTTAACCAAATATATAAGCAACACTGCACCTTAAGAAATTTGATAACACAGCTGACCAAACTACAGCCCTAAGTCAAGTATTACCCATCTGTGTTACAAGATTATACATGTCCAACATAGCTTTGTAACTTAATAAATATAAAAGATTAATTAGCACAGACATCAATTCTTAATATAGCAGGAGTCAGATATTCCTGCATGTGATAAACTGATAGATTTATCCCATTACTTTGAACCAACATTCAAAGTTGTTTTAGATTTGGCTTTAGTAAGCAGAGAAGACTTCAAAGGAGAAGGCCATCAAATCAAGTTATAAACCTTGAACAAATGAACAACAAGTTTTATTTAAGCTTAGATGTCAGAACAGGTGACTTTGATGAAGTAATGGAACTTGTTAACAAAATCAGCTGAACAGAAGAGGTCAAAGATGAATGTTGGAAAGAGAAAAACTGGAAACTCTTAAGTTGGAAGTACAATAACCAAACATGTACGCATGCAGGAAAAGGCTCCAAAATTTGGTTCAAGAATCAATATTCCAGCCAGACACATTAGTCCATTTGTATTATTAAGCCAAATTTCAGAAATTAAGAACTCCAAATACCAGTGTCGAAGTCTGTAAAGCATACTATAATTTTACTAAACTTAGGCTATGCTAGGCTAACACAATAACTATGAGAGTGCTTACAAAAACAGAGCAGTGCTAAGTTGAGTTTCCCATGCATGGAATTTAACTGAAGAAATGGTAATTCCTAGAAAGCTCTTCAAGGTATAAGCTCAAAGTGACAATAGCTGTGCTTAAAGTAGAACTAATTAAAAGGAGGTTGACCAAAGGTGATAGAAAAATCTCATAAGGGGTGAACTGAATAATCTCTAAAAATTAATTAGTGGAAGTGGAATCTCACTCTGAATTGTTAATGCTGCAAAACTAGGAAGTTCCCCCTACCCCCAATGAAGAATGTTCCGTTTGACACTGACAGGATGCAAAACCCGTTATCAATCACACACTGACCAGGAGGGACCAAGCAGTGACAGCAGGAAGAGCAAATATCTGAACTGATGTAGCTCTGTATTTTATTTTCAATAAACAATGGAAGAACTGCATTAAAAACTTTGTTAAAACAGTGTATACAGTTTTGGTCATCCTCATTCAGAAAAAACACAAGATATGAAAGGATATTTGAATCATGTGAAAATGGATAGCCACTCACAGGAAAAAGTAAAGAGCCTGGTTTGGGGGGAGGAACGGGGAGACCCAAAAAACCCATGAGAGGTTTGCTCATTATCAATATTCTGGTGGAAGTTGGCAGTGTAAGAGTTGGCAGGGCAACACGTGCTGTAAAATTAAACAGATTTTAACTGGCAACATGTGTGTGTAACAGTAAAAAAAAAAATTCTGAACTGAATTATGATTTTGGTGAGGAAAACCAAATTGTTAAATCAAAACATGATCTGTTTTCAGATAACACATGATACATAGCTTGGGATAGGAATTTCTTACCAAGATAGTCCTCAAATTACAACAAATTAGACAGGTCACACACCAAGAAGATGATAATTTGGAATGCAGATGTTTGATAAAACTGCTGTACGACCCACACTTAAATGTACAGTAAGATAAGTTTTTTATTTCAAGGACCAGTCTTAAGAATCCATTAAGAGCACTATATATGCTAATAAGTACAGTTTTACCTTACTGCAAATTGTAATTTGTTATATATAAATTTCTGTCACTGTGCTTGTATGAGAAATACAAGTAAAAATTTTAGTAACATCATTAAATACTTTAACCAAGGGGTGAAAGGATTAAAAAATTGCTTTATTTATGCTAGGTAGTACATACAGAAAATAGCACTACTTAAAAACTGTCACTGAGTTCCTCTATTACAACCGTTAAACAACTGCAATTTCACATTGAAGTGATTAAGATAACCAGTCAGCTTTGGAAAGCTGCTCATTTTTCATCAACCTGGAGGAAAAAAAAAAAACCAAAAACACAAAACAGTGTGCTTGAATTCACTGCAAATACATACACCTGAATAATCTTCTAAAAGATAAATATACCTATGTAAACACAGTTCTCCAGGGAACTGCAACCTGGCAACAATTAAACTAAATCTTACACAACTGAGGCCTAACTTCAAGGTTAAAAAAAGAAATAGGCTATTTATAATTGTCATTTTACTAAACCTGAGTATTTTTCCAGACTTGAACATAAGTTAAGCTGAAGAGACATATTAGTATACTAATCTTACTGTTATCCATCCTTTTGTACCATGCATTAGTTCAGCCATCTGACTCGGCACATTACCAGCAGGCAGGAAATCAGCAAGGCAACTAACTTTTTCTAAACATGCACAGCCAGCAAAACTTCAATGAAGAGAATCAACTACCACTAAAGCATCAGCCTCGCAGAGTGAGGAACAGGAACATTGCTGCTTAGGTTTCTTTTACTGCAATGAAAGGTACTAGCTGTTATTTGCCCTATTTTATTTATTGTTATTTCACAGTGAATGGGTTGTTCAATCTAATTTGCAGTTGTGTATGTTAAAAACATACTTGCCCATCTTTCAAAGTTTCATTTCCTTCAAGAAAAAGTAAACCTCCTCCATTAAGAGTATTTATATACTATGACAAAATCCCATTGGCTATCAGAGGTATAGGCAGATCCACAAATTTTTTGATCCTTTACACAATAAACAGATACTCACTTCCCCAAAACCAGTGTTATCTGCTCTATTAGGTGGATTCGTACTTCAAAAGTCACAGAACGGTGCTCACTCCCTTCAACCATAACAGAGCTTTCACTAATAATAACGAGGCTGTAGATGGCCTGCCTACTTGGTAAACAGTAGTAAATATTTGGTTAGCGATACTACTCTTACTTCTATAAGTAATCAGAATAAAATAGACTAGGCTGGGCTTTCCAACCATCCTTTTCCATTTTACACACACACTTGATTTGCATGTAACATCAGGCCCCCATTAGGCACCTCTGCCTTGACCGTTGAGGTAGCCATAGTCAGAACTGCCCTCAGAGTATTTTGGTCAGAACAAGTCAAAACTACCTTGAAGATACCTTCATAAAGGTATATCAAGGTAATTTAGGCACTTTGCCACGAGATTCCAAGTGGCATGGTTATTTAGGCTGTCACAACAATAATCACCTAAATCCTAATAAGCCAAAACCTCAGCCTTTCCTCAAAAGACATCCGTTGCACTCTCTTCAGGAACAGGAAGAGGTTAGTATTTCTCGATAAATCACTACTATCTTTTTTAGAATTGCATCATGTAACTATCCTGGGAACTATGACAATATTCTCATATACCCTTGACTCCAACACATAGCAAAAATGCCATTATTAATTGAAATAATTCTTCAGATCTCTAATCCACAATTATTACTACTAATCAGTAACAATAATTATTACTATTACCAGACATTTAGGCCTCACCTTGAGACAATGCATCAATAAGATAGCACCTTCAAGAATAAGCACAATGCTTCTTTCCACGTAAATAAATATGCACTGCCTTGGTCTATAACTTATGCCTTTAAGTTAATATTCTCTTGTTCAACACCAAGAGGTATTTTCTAAAAAATGTGAAGGAATCACACTTTTATGGGAAGTAGAACTTTATGAACAATCTCAGGAAACACCATGAAGAAATCAAAGAGAATGCTTGCAAATGTGATTTTCACCCCCCTAAGAGACACTCGAGACAATCAATTCCAGAATCTGTATCCCAAGCTTGAGTATTTGTTAAAACAGTGCATATGTTTTAACTTCTAAGTTGAAAACTAAATACACTTACAGCATGCTTTGGTGTACTTTACCAAAAAAAGGAACCATGAGTTTATGATTCACTTGAGAGCACAAGAGTCTGTTTAATAAGCATTCAGACCCTTTATGAAACAAATCTCCACATAGATCATTTTTTGTTGTTTGGTGGATTTTATTTTGTTTTTTACAGGGAGTTTAACTTTGAGATAGCAAACTCCAGCACAATATACATATATACCATAACAAAACCACAGCTGTGTTAAGCCATGTATTTAAGATAATTGACAAGTTTTCAGGTAATTATGACTATCATTCATGAAGCAAAAGTATGATCATTTTTTCCTCTTCCTTACTTAGCCCATGTCTCCTTAATAAGCTCATCATTACTCTACAAGTCCCCTGTGATAGTCACTCAAATCCAGTAGCAAGACAGTTGGATACTGCACATTTCACAGAGACAGGTCTGGTCCTCACTCCTTTGCAAGGGGGGAAGAAAAAAAAAAGTAAAGTGGATTGGATTGGTTTTACTGCCACAAAACAATTGTACTTATATCTGGCAACTCACTAAATTCAAGCAGTCAGCTAAGCTGGCATTTTTACATTCAAAGACCTCTGACACATAAAATAGGGCATTAACTGACAGCAGAAGATGATACTGTCCAGCAGCAGAGGAGTAATGAGACAATTTGCCTCTAGGTTGCACAGGTACTTCCTGACAGCAAAGACACAGCAAGACTCCAAAACTTTGGGTTTACTCCAGGCTCTGGAAAACAGTTTCATCTAGCAGACATACACTTTTGCCTGACTGCCTCATCCCAAACTGTCTCCTCTCCCAAATTGTCTTTTCTCCATACTCACATCCCATTTTTTACCTTCATTCCTTCAGTTCTTCAGTCACTTCTAGTTACCACCTTATACCATTCCCTTATACCTCTGAACAGTTCACAAACCATGAAGGATGGCGACATCACCATATTTTTTTTTGTCCAAACACAGCATCATCCTGACCATTAACAAAAAATTCCTTCTTAAAATATGAAATTTCAGAAGAAAGCAAAACAATTGCTCACAACACAGAGAAGTGAGTCTGTTTTCTCAAGTCCATTCCCCAGATCCACAAAAATGGACAGCTGCAATTACATGGCCTTCTCAGGTTGGAGTAAAGCATACCTAACCATGATAACATAGCTCACTAAGAGAAACTGGATGGAGGTACAGCACATACTCAGCAGGGTAGTCTTTCTGGACATTTAAGTGTGGAAATGCAAGTGTGCTATCTATCTCCTTTGAATCTAGGCAGACTGCTAGACAAAGTTCACTTTGTCTAGTTTACTAGACAAAGTTTACTAGACAAAGATAGAACACTCACTTTAGCAACCTCTTGGAGAAAAGTTTAAGATGTATTTTAACTGTATTTTTTGTTTTAAAATACTAAGACTTTTTCCCCTTTGTTCATTCTTGAAAAATTTTTCACTGTTTTAATTGAAGCTTTCAGTATAGTTCAGCCTAAACCACACACTTGGCATGAGAAGTTTGAGGTAATTCTGCAAAGTTACCTACAACACAAGGTCATTTAATAGGATATATAATGCGATCCTAATCATAAGTTGTATCCGAACTACTTAAAAGATATATGACAGCACAGCACATTCCAGAGGTCATGTCTGCAACTTTAAGTTACGAAATTCTTCAGAAACACACCCATATTCTGGATGACTGAAGTACGATTTCAATTTATGCACTACAAATACTAGCATTACCGGTATCATACTAACAGTATATTGCTTTTCAGCGTGACAGTGTTTGGTTCCAGATACTACAGTGAAAGATAACATCACATTTCCTAGTCTGCCCCTAAAGTCACTATCTGGATTTTGTTTCATGATTTGTCTTACACATCTTAAGCAGACACACACACACACACACACAACACAAAAACAAAAACCCACAACAAACATTCCCCAACCCCCCACCCCAATTAAGCAAACCACTGCCCCCACACTATGCTAAGATGTAGTTCAACTTTAAATACAGGTTATCAAAATGGAACCGAGACGAGGCCTCAGCTACACACCAGCTTACACTACTGCCTCCAACGTTAATTGCCCAGAACTATATTCTGCTTGAGCAGATGAACCATTGCTCATTAAATCACTGCCATGCATAACTACTAACGGCATACAGCTGCGACTACATTACCAGAAGCAATAAAAATTTTAACACCTACTATGTCGAATGGGAGTAGGAAAGTTTCATTTTCTTCCTCCATTTAACATTCAAGACTTGTTTTTATAAGCTCTGAGTACAAAAGTAGCCGAAACCTGAAAAAGCCTTTCAGGCTTACTTTTTCTACTAGCCTCTGTCTGTCTCCCTCTAACTCTTCTCTTTCACCCACCTGTTCCCACATAATGGTTGCAGGGGGAAACAATTCTCTTTTGAAATAATCTTTGAAGGATAAAGAAAAAAAAGCAGAGGCAAACAGTCAATCCCCTCCTGCCACTAGACCTGCAGAGCATCTGACAAGAGTTTGACTGCTTTCAAGTACATTGTGTTGGGCGGGGGGGTGGGAGGGGGAGACCAACCACCAAACAAACAGAAAAACACCACAGAACAAAAGAGCACGGGAGAGCTTTTTTGGGTCCTCTATCCATCACTGACACTTTAAAAAGTCATTTCAACATAATTTTCTTATAGAAAATTGAACCAGACTATCACACCATGAAGAGTTCTTGAAAGTACCCACAAGCACTCCAGGGAAAGTTTATAAAGCTCCATACAGTGTAGCGAGGAACTAGAAATATAACCAGTAGCACTAGTTATAATTACCATTCAAAAGAGCCTGGATGCATGTTGAATACATTTCAGCTTTCCAGGAAAAGCTTACATGAGTGAATTCTAGTAGTCTCCCTCATTAATTTGATGAGTATTGAATTAAAAGATCTTGGATGGTTTGGGGTTTTTTTTAGCTTTGAAAGGCAGCAGCATTACTGGTATCAACTGTCATGCTTCCTTTCAAAATTTAAAAAAAGTCACTAAATTAATAGTGAACTGCAAACTATCACTGTGTAGTTCAAACGGGGGCAGAAATACTGGGGGCTTTGCACTCCATTTAGGTAAGTGGGAGCAAATTTAAAAAAAAAAAAAACACACAACCAAAACACCATGATATTTGTGGGAATAATCATCTTTGTCACTTGCAACATTTCCCCTTTAGGTCAGTATGAAATTGAAGTGAAGCATGAAGATATTGCTGATTGCATGATGGAGGAAAAGCAGATTAATTAGATATCTGGATACCTCTTCAGGACTTCCAATACTGGGAGGAGATCTTGAAGTTTTCAGTTGGTATCAATATACAAACACATTCTGCAGCAAGATAAAGAGAGACCTGTGTATTTAAGCAACCTACTACTCACATTTACTAAGACTTTACCAAATTATTTCAATATTATGAATCACATACCTAACATTGGAGAAGCTTATTAAAATTCACTTTGTTTCTGGATTTCAGTAAACAGTTTTGCCTACTTAGAGAAGTGGCAGCAATCAGTAAAACTGGGCAGTTAACTCTGCTTCCAATCTCCTTTCCTTCATCCTCCATTCTTGCCAGAAAAGTAACCAAAAGGCAAGTCAAATTTTACAGATTCACACCCCCACCTTGATGTTTTAGTTCTTTCCCACACTTACACAAACAGTACTAAATAAACAATCTCCTCTTTCTGAAATGATCTCCTAACAACTTTCACATCTGGTTAAGAACAAGAAAAATAAAAAGTTGGTAGAGGAAGTATTTTTTGTTTTTAAAAACATCTCTAATACTATGAACAACAACAAAAATTGGGCTTCCAAGTTTTTCGTAAAGATTCCTCAAAATACATTAATTCTCAGTTTAACAAGTTTTGGCCCACAATCAGATGCACAGATCAACTCCTAAATTTGGGAATGACTAGATGCCCTATTTAACAGTTTTCCTTAATGACAAATGCCAAAATATGTATTTATTAGAGGCAAACTGATAACAGAGCTTTACAAATTCAGTCAACAAAGCAAAACAGAAGCTAAACTATGATTAGTAAAGCTGCAGTAAACAGTACTTATGGAAGCTATGAAACATTAGAATAGACTGAGACTCTTCAGGAGGACTGGAATATATCATGTAACAGATTAAACCCAATGCTACATAGAAAGTAAATTATATGAAAAAATTTATGCACTCTCTTATATGTTATACTAAGGTTCAACAGTAACAATTCACAAGAAAGTCCACACCATTTTGAGTAGCATGACAAAGACATTTTTAAAATAATGAATTTTAGAACCCCTAAAGAAACTTAATGGAAAATAACCAACAGAGCATGTTGTAAAGAAAACAGTGGTTACTTTTACAAAATAAGTGAGCAGCACAGAACACATATGTTTAAATAAATAAGAAATTCAAAAGACACACAGCGTCTTCATTGTAGTTTATAACACCATCAGTAACACCTTTTGCACTGGGCACTGTACAGAGAATATCTCACTTCATCTCAAGAAAAAGCTACTTCTGGAAGCTTATAATATAGATAGTATGGAGAAGTAGAAAAATGAGGTGAAAGTAGTCAGCACAATATATCTGGTGACAAGGAGAGACCTAAAAGAAAAAAACAGTTTAGACAAAACATAAATATTAAGGGATAGGATGAATGGCATATAGGAAGTAAACCAAGCCAATTTCCCTTGTTGAAATGCAAGGTAAAGACAACAGTAGATGAAACAAAGGCAGCAGAAGAAAACCCATTTTGATATAATACAGACAATACTGCCAAACTGCAAACATGAGCTTATGCAACTACAAGGGATAAATGTCACTAACCACTGCACTAGAATCAGACCATACGAGCTCGTACATGCACCCACCCACACAGAAATAGTGACATGAAGTTAGAATACCCTCCCCTCTTTCCTTGATGGGCAAGATCTGTGTTGATACACACAATATAAACAAAAGCAAGTAGAAAAAAATTAGCTTGAAAATCGATCTACAGCAGAACATTTTAAGAAAATACAGCATTAATCATACATTGTATGAGAGTAAAATGTTACTACTGGCAGTTTTGCTATGTCTTACCACTAGCTTAACATGAGTTGCAACTCATTTTTAAGAGGCTATTACATTCCTTTGGTTTTTAGGTTTTATGTTTGTTTTTAATCTGAAACTTAGGAAAGATGAATGGCAATACAGAAGCTTGAGTCTACACAGACATTTAATCAACAGGAAGAAAGAACAGCAAAAATAAGACTAATCCTAGCCAAATGGAAAAGCCAAAGAACTATTGCAGTGAGCTGTATGAAATTATTCCTGCTCTCCTTTACAGAAGCAAAAAAAATTGCATAGTTAAAAAGGCAGCACACCACTCATCCCAGAAAAAGAATGACAGATCTTGAGAAAGCTGTAAAAATTATGACACTACAAAAGAAAGTTCACTACGCTAAAGGACGGAGACTGCATATACCAAACTACACACAAGAGAATTTATTCGCAATTATTTCTATGAACAGATGATAAGCATATCATCTTCCAGTAAGCTTCCTAAAGAATGTTTTGTCTTTTTTTAAATATAGTGCTTACCATATATGGGAATCATTGGTAAATTCAGTTCCTAGTTATTATATAGGAAGAAGATCAGCATTTGGCACTGCTAAAAATAAGAGAGATTAAGAGGATGATTTGCTGAAATGCATCAGTACCAACAATTTCGAAAAATGCTGTGCCTCTATCAGAAATTACACTACATACTATCAGAGAAAGTATTCTACTTACAGTGGGACCTCAAGACCAGTTAAATTATTTATGGCATAGCTTCTCACATCACTGTAAGGCTGCAAACAGCCTTCAAATACATGGATATGATTTTTTTTAAGCTCAAATCACATTAGGGTTAAATCTGACATCAGGGAAATCTGAAGCAGTTGATAAGTTTTAATTAGCTATGCATTTAGGTCCTACTTTATAACAGGAGCAAATTTCAGGATAATAAGGGAATAGATTTTTCCAAAAGTCTTACTATACGAAGTTTAATCAGCAAGGTCAATTTTAAAAAAAAAAAAACAAAACACCCCACCCCACAACACTGTATCTAATTCTTAAATAAAGGAAGACTGAAGTGTCATCCATCTGAACTAAACAGGCCAAGCAAAATACCCTGCAATTCCTATGTTCTCCTCAATGTCGAAATGGGTGGATAAATTTAAAGCCTGCTCTCTCAGGAGTTGCTTTATAGGCAATTTTCTCCCAGTATCAAGGTCTGCAATTTCCATTTGGCTGCCAGTTTGCGATTAAATTCATCACCTTTATTATAAAAATGTGCTGCACTCCACGGCCTGCTGCACAAGAATCGTAAGGAAGACATTTTTCACTGCTAACAGCAGCATCATGCCGAGGCAGCCATCACATCCATTCAGACATTAGCGCCTCCAATGTAACGCAAGGACCTATCACTCACATGAGAAAGCCCTAACAGCGGGTATATCTCAGAGGAAGTTCTTCACAGGTGGTATGCTTTAGTTCAACTTTTTCAGTAAAAGCCACTATTACCTCCTATATTAAGTGTTTCTAGAAGTCAACAGTTTAAAATCAAATATATTGACATTAAACTTGTCTAACTGCATTAATCAAAATATTTCTGAGAATAAAAGTCAGTCCTCATATTGACTAAACCTTCACATACACCTTGCACTCCTTACTAAAATATATGACTTTATCTAAGCATTTGTATTTTTTTGTTAGCACTTTACAGGAATTTTTTTTACGTACATGTTCTCTTCATATTAAATGTCCTTTTCTTCCACAAACTTTGTTTTCAAGTTTCCACTGATTTTCCCACCTCAACATGACCTACTTTTCCTTAAGCCTTTGGGCAAGCCTGAAAAGTACTCAGAAAAAAAAGCAAAATAAATATTCACTCTCTCTTGATATGGAAGTCATAGGAGCCAACACAATTCAAGCAAACTATGCTACATGTCTTAATGTCCTCCTCCACTAAGAATCAAAAGAAATGCCCGATCTTCATTTTGCTTCTTTATATAAATGCTACCTGAGCTAAGTAGGAAGTAATGTAAAATTTATACTTAAAACCAGAAGTATACTACTGGAAACAGAGCAGCAGCATGATAGCTACCAACAGGAATAAAAGCTAACTAAAAGCCACATGCCAAATCTTTATGAAACATGGGAGTTAAGTTCATACTGGCTTGTGCTTCACTGAATAAAAGGCTTTAAATTACAGTAAAACAATGAAAGATAACATACAATCAGCAAGCAAAAAATATTAAGCCCTTTGTATTCAAGTAAAAAAGCACAAGAATGTCATTTTAGCATGTGAAATAGCTGTATTAGTCACACTAAAAGGTAATCAAATTGTGTTGGAGGTAACTAATTTATATGCACCATATGAGTTAATTTCACACGTTAGCTTATTTAAATTATTAGTTGTATTAACAAGCTGCATTTCAAAAGGGTCATTTCTCTCTCTCTCTCAAAAACACTTTATTATCAGATAAGCAAAGAACCTAATACAAAGCTGATGTATCTCAACAGTCAAACTATCCTGTGCTATCTTAACTTGTTTCACTTTACGTGGCCAGATAAATGAAGACCATAACACTGGAAATAGTAGCAATGTTGCTCTGGTTAATTTTTACATGCCTTTTTAAAACATAAGAAAAACCTGTTAAATATAGATTTACTGTTTAACTGGCAGTAGTTAAAGAAATGTAAATCATGGGCACATATCAGAAATTATTACATCTTGCACAACTGAGAAGTTCTGCACCATATCAGATGGGTCATATGAAATAAAATGGAAGCGCCACCTAGACTTCAATGACTAATAAAAAGGACATAGCATTAGCAGCAGTTGTAAATTAGAGAAATCTGAAAAGCCATTTCATAAACATGAATTCTAAAAGTCAAAGTTGAACAATCAAAGGTTCTTTAGCCTACTTGTCTATAAAACTAACAAATTTCAACCAAAACTGCCAATCATTTGTTCATATTGCAGAATAATATTATTTTAGCAATAATTTTATTTTAGCAATAAAAAATGGCATCTTGTCATGCTGTAATTAATTGGTTTCCACTGCAATGCAGCATAGAAAGCTGATTTCAACTCAACTTCACTGAAAACAATAGCTTGGTATTTGCAAGCTGAAGTTCCGATTATTTCACAGCCCAATGCGTTTAACAACCGGCAGATCAAATTCCAGGACTATTAGATGAAATTATCAACTAGATAAGATAATGCAGCATCAGTGTTTACCTCTTGCCGTTACAGCAAAAGCTGAGATGGGAGCTTTTCTAACTGAGACAATGATGAGAGAAGGATTACTGTTTTGTCAAAATCTGTAGAATTAACCAAAATGTGGTTTATTATAAAGGAAAGTTCTCTGCGTGACACCAACAGATATCAGAGGACAGGCAATCAGCATAAAAAACCCCGTGTACGAGTTTGCATCATGATATCCACCATGTTCCATAAGTAAATTTCAATATTGTATTTTAAGAATAGATTTTAGAACAAAATTATTTTCTTATTTGCTGTCAAGATTAAAAATATATTTACATTACATTTATTAATAATACCAGAAAGTTTTCTTTTTAACAAAAATACTTAAAAGTAAGAATTTGTCATTCTGATATTTCTAAGCTATATGAAATTACTCTTCATTCATAAAGAGAGCATTTCAGCTATTTAAAGTACATTCAAAACTGCCAGATATGTGAAGTCTAAAGTAGGCTCTCCAGCCCTCTCCTTTGGCTTTACAACTATAGCAGTCTTATGTGTAACTTTTAACTACACCAGAAAAAAACATTATTTCTAATAGTATTAAATCTTGTCCATAGAGACAACATTCATAACTGGGTAACCTCTTCCTGCTACTGTAAGAGGGGTATTAACTAGTACCATTACTACAAGAGAAATAAGGGGGTGGGGGGAAGAGTGCATCCGTTTCTATATACAAATGGTAGAAACAGACAGAGAAGATGAACACAAAACTAGTATTTTATTTACCAGTCTGGTAGCCAAGATCTCTGCTACCTACAGAATTAAAATGCTGAAGATAATGTAAGTTTTTATGGAGTAGCTACAAAACCCTTGATCTTCTCTTTAGCTGACAAATTCCAATGAGTTTAAGAACTGTCTCTTTTAGGAACAAACTAACAAGCACAAAAAGTGCAACCCACCATACAAACTAAACACCCAATAATTAAACTGAATGCTAACTCTAAATCACCTGTAATTTAACACAATTTTAAGTTTCTAACACAGTATAGATTTGATTACACTGGTTCCATCTATCTGTTAAATCCACCAGAAAGGACCTTAAGTTAAGGATTTATTTAAAGAATGGATTTGCTACATAGGCAGGATGTGCACCTGGACTACTATGTATTAAACAATGTTGTAAGTTACTTTTTTTTGTTTTCCAAGATAATTTATGAGCTCACAGAGCTGCCCATTTTTTTTTTTGGGGGTGGGGGGGGTGGGGGGGGTGGGGTGGGGAAAAAGTTTGGAGAAAAAAAACCAAAAACAAAAAACCCACAAACACCACACAAACACCACATTTCCTGAAGTATTTACAGCTAAAGCTACTTGAGCATCTGAAACTTCCTTGTTTATGAAGACAACAGTGTGGCTATTTTAATGGAAGTAAAATTGAAAGCTGCAGATGCCCTTAAAGACAATTTACTACCAAAACTATTCTATAACAGCAGCATACAAAACAGAATTCAGTAGGTTACATCTCTCATACCTACTCTTGGCAATTAACATATTAATATAATTTGGAGCTGCAGTGCTGCAAACTGGACTCTATTGATAAATATTACTAGATTCTTTACGTCTCATCTGGGGAAAGCGACATCATGCTCACTAGTTCAGTAAATATATAACAGGAGGAAGTCCTAAGAAATTAATAAATGCAGATAGGTGAAACAAGTTTCGATTTACATAATGGTGAACGCAATTTGTTTTCGTGATCTCCTTGAAGTTTCTTGTTTCAAAATTTTACTTTGGCCCACGGACAAGAACAACTGCCATAATCAAGGTGCCTTTAAATCAGTGGTCTTCAAACTTTTCCACTTACAGACTAAAAAAAAGTTCCCAAAAAAGGTGAAGGCTCAGTGTAGACTATTTAAACTTCCCAACAACAGACTTCCTTTTCCTTTGTTATCTTCAGCAACTCCTCACATGCAGTGGGTCTGCAAATCATAGATTGAAAAACACCATTCTGGTAACTCATACTGCTTTTCACTAAGCTCCATTAACCTTTCAAACAAAAAAAGATGCTGCCTTCTTCAGAGAGAATGTGGTCTCAGAAGTCTCATATCAAACACTGTATTGTTTTCACACAATAGCAAAATATAAAGCCTTAGAGGAGTTAGGTTTAGAAAAAAAAAAACCTCTTTGATGTTACTTTTTGTGCAAGTGACTGCAGTTTCACTGATGGTGCTGCAATATGAAATACGCCCGCTTTGTAATTCTTTGCTTTGTCAGAAAAGGTTAGGACAAGGAGTGGCTAGAGTGGCTCACTGTTACAAGCACAAGGGAAAATATACGTTAAGGTGGAAAAAGACAGTACATGCAGAGGAAGTCTTTATTAGATTGTACAAACATTAACTTCTATATAAAGTATCTCCATTTCTCTTATCCTAAGAAAGTGTTCTGCCAAACAGATGATCCGAACCAGATGACGACCTACTTCGGATCTCACACTACAACAGTTACTGACACCTTTGTATCTCAGTGTCATTCCCCTTTCCTAAATCAAATGTAGCATATAATCTCATAATGTTTGAAGGCTTACTTAAACTGTTATGTTAGCTTGGTAAATTGGAAACATTTTCTGAGCAGAAAGACATTTCAGTTCAAAATGCAAGTGCTTCAAGAAAACGTACTCTGATTTTTCTGCTCCTTTTGAACACCAATTTCATTAATTTATCAGTTTCAAGATCGACATATTACCATTTTTGTAGTTACCCAGTGATACATTCTTAAAATGTACTATGTCCTTTGCATTAATTTTTTCATTATACCGATATTGATAGGTTCATAGTATTTGCATCCAAATCTGTGGCATTAAGTTTTCTTAATTAGCTTAACAGCCTGGAAATTATCCATGTTTCATTACTAGCAATATTCATTCCTTCACCTTCCAAGAACAAGAAAAAAAATTTTATAACAACATAAGCTGTTACATACTACGAGAAGCTACTAACCCATAACTAGGCTAGGAAAAAGGCTCCTTAAATGCTAGCACTTTATTAGTATCTTGCTTTGTATCTGGAATTTAACACTAAGAGCACACAACAAAACGTTTAAAGAAAGAGAGAACACAATATCTTGCCGATTTTTCAGGATCACATTTCAGTTATTAACAATCACTCAAAACCTTCAGCAGCCAAGCTGATTAATCCAGAGCAGAAAAATGTACTAAAAACGTGGTTTGATCTGTGTAGCAATTTATACTATAATATACCATTATAGTATACTACTTATGAGTTCTATGTGACATACGGAAATGCTTGTCTTCAATACTGATTTCAGTATTGAATTCTGCTCAGGGGTGAGAAAGCCCGTACATCCACTCTTCAGTCTGCACATGTAGGTTTAGTTACCTACAGTAACTAAACAGTCAAAGAATCCAAACAAACAGCCCCACCAAAGTAAAGAACTTGATTATTACTTTAAAATGTTCTCCGTGTATCAAATGTTCAACAATTGGATGTAACAATGAGCAGTCAAAAACAATTCTAGCACAAACCATATTAAATGGGATTAGAAAGACCTGTGCACATGACAGAAACCAATTGGTTATGCTATTATGTTGATAGAAGCAAAAAAAAAACAAAGGCAATTTTATTTCTGGTTTAACCCCTCAAATTCACAACTACTTCTTTATCCTAAAAAAAAAATTAAAAAAGAAAAAATTTTAAACTGAAAGTAACCAGTAACTAAAGTAACTGGAAGTAACTTAAAGCTGTAAGGTATAAGAAAGGCTAGTGCAAAACTTGAAGCAAAATTAAGTTCAGAATAAACTAAATCTGCCCCAAAGTTAACTTATGCAAATTTTTATTGCCAAATAAGGTTGCTGCGATTGCAGACTTTGAGGGACATTTGGGAGTCTGTCTTCAAATCATAACTCACATTTATCAGCCCTAAAGCATGATGCAAATCTTTTTCAATCAAGTACAAACCAGTTGTCCATCTGTCATTTTAAGCTGTTGAATTTAGTACCCTTCTTGAATCGTAAAAGGGACATGTTTCTCTTCTACTCAGCCAAGCAAGGGAGTGCAGTCCCTCCTCACTTAATTACCCAGCATACACCTAAATACCAACTGCCATCCCTCAACACTCCAGCGTTAGCTGTTAGCGGCTATCTACCACAGCATCCATTTCTCTCCAATTCATCATCGTCAGCTTTCTTGCTGACACTCTTCAGAGCTGCCTAGTTGATGAATTGCTCTGTTATTCATCCTATGTTAATCTGAGGCTGACGCAAGAATACCCTTCTGAAGACACTTAGCAGTATTAAGACTCGGCACTACCAAGTGCCCTCAGTGTGCATTAAACCTCCCATTTGGAACCAACTAGATTCCTCATGAATAGTTATGAATAAAACACAGTTACTAAATCAATACACACTAGGTTTATGTACCCCGTTACCTATAGGCAGAGTCTCTGCACAATTCCTTGCTTCCCTGGAAGCTACACCTGAATTACTAGAAATTGTAAGTACTTTGATCCATACAGATTTCAACCTCAATTAACCCTATATTAAGTTGATATAGGAAAGTTTTTCCCCTCCTGCTCCTCAAAATATCAGTATATTTCTTAAATGCCATAAGTCTCAAAAAAGTTCTTTAAAGTCCATAAGCTTAATAAGCTTTTCTCAAGCAAGCCAGCTGTACTTTTTTTTCAGTTTCTTCTGAGGAGGATTTGATCTTTAGGTAATGTTTTCTCCAGATTTTTTCCCAAAGGATTATGTTTGCCTTGTCACAAAAATAAAATTTATCCACAGAGGATGAACACAAAAACACTGCAAGAAATTTAAAAACATGAGACTCAATTCTCTGTAAAAACATTATTACAACAGCTAAATATACTTCCCTTCTAAAAGCAATTTTATACCTGAGAGATACTGAAGTATCATTCTTCCTCTCAAGATGTTTTAATACACATATCAGTCTTCCTGCTAGAATCTTGGTTAGAATTAATTTCTGATCCCTACCATATCATCTGCGCCCAGATTTTGTTCAAGTCTGTTTACTAGTTGTGCACAAAGTTGACAGAACTATGTGAAAAGAGGAAACAAAAGAATCCGTATAAGGAGTCTTGCTTCAGGTTGATTCAGAGGCAGTGTCAGATTTCCATAAAAGCCTCGAGTGATTTAAAGTAGTAGTAATTCCCTCGCACAATGACCACATATGAGCCTTTCTGACTATACTTATCTTTATAAATGATAGGCTACTTAAGCAATTAGAAGAACTACCAACAACTTGTCTCTGCCATCATCTGACACGCAGTGTTTTTTCACTGTGCAGACAACCTTCACAGCAAAAAACACCGTACTTTAAACAAGATAGCTGGGCCTATTACAGCATTTTAACCTTCAACTTTAACATACAAACCAACTGTTTGAGAACACGCTTGTCAATAGATTATACATGTGCTATTGAGGCAAAGTTAGTTTGGAAGTTGGGGGCGGGGGGGCAGGGGGGAACAACAACAGTTTGACAACTTTTTGAAGAAATGTCACTGTTAATTTCTGAAGTAGGGGTGCAGCTCATGCTCCTTCAACATGAGACAAACTGAAACTAACTAAAAACAGCACACGCAGATGAGCAACACTGCTGAAAAGCAAAGAGCACTGGGTCAGAGAGTTTCTCCTTGTGTTCTCCTCCCCATTCCTGCAAAGAAACAAAAAATATTCCACAGCAAACAGAAGTGGATTTGGCTTGCTCTGCATCTAACTACTGAAAATTATGAATCGAGTTTTGATATAATTTGTTGCAGGTTACTATATTAAGCTGTATTAAGAATATTAACCGATTTGCTACTGTTTCAAAGATTGATAAATAAATGCAAGCATTATGCAACATGAGCTGAATGTTTTAGTTGAGCTGCCATTTAAATATATAAACCAGAACATTTGAGTTTTTATTAATTCTTGTGCTAGGTGGATCTGTTTCTTACTTTTTAAGATTTCAGGCGTATTCCATCTCCTAGACACTAATGAAGAAAACATACTGCAGTTAGGATAGGACATTTCAATGAAGCAATGGTTACAAAGATTTCTAGAGCAGTTCTTTAATCTGAATTAGACAAAACAGTAAGGTTAATTATTGAAGCAGCTGAAGGATTTAAAGAATTCCGCAAAGTCTGGCTTCCATCTAGAGTCAGCTAGCCTGAAAATAGTCACGTCCTTACAATTCTGAATGGACCAGACGCACAATCAGTTGACACGAATTAGGAGTTTCAGGCTTTAAAGTAGATATTTAAGCAAATATTTTTCTCCCCAAGGCTCTGCTCTACATCTTCAGTACCGAGCCACCTCAGCCATTATACCAACACAACTACCCTGACATCACATATGGTGAGTCTGATCACAGCTCTGATCTGTCTGAAGAGAAAGCCAGCACCACACAAAAACAAAGCAAAAAAAACCCCTCTGACCAGTCCAGAATGTCAGCTGACCTTTTAAGCCAGAAACTGATCCACCAGATAAAGGTATGAAATACTGTATTATCTTCCCCTGCCTCTGCTCTGACATCAGCAGCCATTGTGATGCATTACCCCTCAGAACTATGTCAAAGTAACTTCCCAGCAAACGTTATTTTAATTGTTTGTCGTGCTGAGACTTTCTTCCTTTTCAGACCAAGTCTTAAAGAAGGGTAAACGTAAGGTTATATACCATTACAAATGCTAGGTGCCCCAGTATTAATATGCTCAGATGCCAGCCAGTTATCACAGAAACTGCTTCATGGTTCATCCCCTTTAAAAACTGATATCCTGAGGGCCTTCCCACCCACGCACTTCCTGGAGCACTGCAATAACATTACAAAGTATCGAAACATTGCTCTGGTACACCCTGTGCTGGAAACACAGAAAATCTCTAACCCACCACAGTATGGAGTTATGTACAAGTATTCAGGTGCAGCCGCAAAACAGGCAAAAATATTTTTTAAAAAAGATTCAAAAAAGATTGACTTCCAGTGTGCTATTCAATCAACTATACACCACCAAAAACGTTAAAAGAAAACCCATTAGTACCTACCTATTGCCATTTCCCGTGAAGAGAATGACTTTTTGTGATTAACTGAGAAACAGAATTTACTACTTTGACACCAAGTATAAAAATACATTCTCAAATGAAAAGTAATTGAAAATCTTTTCAATTTTTACTCAGTATTTTAAACCATGAGAATAAATAAAAATAATCAGCATTATACCACACTCATTCCAAGCACTACCACCTACTAAAATAACTGCAGAGTATCAAAAAAGCTGCAACTTCTGGTACGAGACCCAGACAACAGAGGTTTAGTAACCCAACTGCCCAAATAGCACAACTTTAACTTGCACCACCTTGTTGCTGCTGTTCTCATACAACCAACCAGCCTGCAACAGACACCTTTCTAATGGAAACAAGGAAAACACTGTGGAGGGGCAGCTCTGCTAATGAAGCTGGATATTATTTCTCTTTAGAGTTGTCATGGTTGCTTTGCTCATTCAAGCGTAAATTGCCTCAAAAATCTAAGCTCTGCAATTAAAAAGCGAGCTCCACTTCTATTAAACATTTCCAAGAAAAACAGCCAGAAGAAACCCAAACCCAGAAGTTACTTGGACTGCACTGTGCAAGGTAACACGGGAAGTTTTCTCAAGTCAAAAGCAGACATGTAATGTTGCTTAACTTTCTGCAACCCAACTCTGTCTCAGCAGAGCAAAGGGATCTAATTCAGATTATAAACATTACACCTACCATCTGTTTAACGATTCAAAAACCAGCTCCAATGTCCTTCGCAGACCTAAATCCTCCAGCTACAAACCGCAGGAGTATCTTACATGTTACATGGTGCTTCTACTGACCTAACCAACTGCCTTAAGCACGAGATAACAACACTGGTGGTTTTACTGTTCCTACTAGTTTTCTTTGCACTGGGTTATAAAATTTCAATAAAACATCAAAAAATCAACAGAAGATTTTCATAGTATGCATTTTGATTAAAATCAGTACAGAAAAATTCACACAGCCCGAATGAGAAGCCGAGAGATATGTTTCAGCAAAGACAAGGGTCAGCAAGTGAGGGCATTGCATTACTTCACAGCTTTCCTGGCAAGGCATTTTCCCCGTCTCCCCTCTCTCCCACCCCCAACATTCCCTATAAGCAGCCGAATATAAACCATCAGTCTCCATGGCAGACTCCCCCCATACTTCAGTCTGAGCTGTCAGGGTGGTCTGGTAATTGACATTAACACAGGTCTATCCTGTCAGCCACGGAATATATATCAGATCAGCATCTAATAATACATCTAATTAATATGATATCTGTATCGGTATGCATTCTCCAAAAGTGAGAGCATTTTAAGGTTACAGACAGTAATTACAGACAATTCAAATGTACTTGCTCTTCTACTGAAGCCTATACAATTCAAACCTTTTCTAGTATCCCGTCCCTGATTTGGCACTGTACTCAGAGGAAGAAAGTTTTAAGAAGGACTGAAACAGATAACCTGGTCAAAAAAGTTACTGAACTACAAAAGTAACCATTCATTTAATGTCCAGCCTTTTCTTCATATGCACAGCGTTCATCCAACACCAGCAACTTTTTTCTGACTTGACCTTTTCTGATGCATGTAAACTTTATGTTTGTAATTAATACATTCTAAGTGCTCTCAAAATCTAATAAATGTTTCTCAGTTGGTGGTGGTTGGGCACTCCTTCCCCCCCCACACACTTTACTATTATACTAACCAACAAACCTTCAGTTTTTCTTTTGTGCATTATGAGAGCATCGTGTGCCACTCTCTCATCTAACCCGCACTTGGCCAGTTGCTTCTAACCACAGCAAGAGATTTTTACATGACACCACTTAGTTTGGAAACTATTGCATACAATTTCAGATGAAGAAAATGCAGCTCAATTCCCACCTTAAAGAACAAGTAATAATAAACAAAAATGATGAAAAATTCAAACACACCTCTCCCAGTTTAAAGACAAGTCAGTCAGCAGCTCTTGCACAAAACTAAATCTACAACCGTTACTCTTACATAAAAAACCCTCTGATGACAGATATTCTAATAATCAATTATTGGTAAGCAACAGTGAACAAACTGATTTCAAACAGAAGCTTAAAATAACTGCTTTACTATCTTAAAACTTTTATCAGTCAAAACAACACCGTCTTTTTAAGCTACATGCCAGGTGACTGCAATCCTATAAATGTTGCATCTACAGCTCCAAAAATAACTTCTTTTAAAAAGAACTGAACTGTTGAAGGGAGGAGGGTGGGGGGAAGTTTTGAATATTTTTTCCCAAGCTTTTAAAAAAAAACAAAACCCAAACCTTTTCTCTAAATGCAGTGGAGCTTTTGTTTTGATGTTACAAGAGGCTGCCAAGGAATTACAAAAACGAACCACGCAAAACCAAAAAACCAACAACCCACACCTCGGAACAACTCTTAGGAAGAACACAGAAGTTCTAGAAGCTTTACAACCTCCTCATTATGAGACAATCATAAATCAGAAAAATGCCTCAGACCATTATCTTAAGATTCAGAGATTACTAAAGAACCAGATTCAAAAGAGCATTATTGATAAACAGCACACAAATCATACCCACTGCTCTTGTTGCACGCTGTTTTGTAAAATTTTAACGTAACTCAAAGTTTAAAAATCTTTCTGAGACTCTCTGGGCAAACACCTATCATAAGGCCTTTATCCTAGTCATCTCTTAACTTCGCGGTAAGAGGAATAGTTTGTAATGAAATAATGGGGTTTTAGCGCAAGATCCAATACAGCTGAAAAGCAGACATGCTAATGTGGCCAATGCCCCTTCACCAAAACTGACAAGTCAGCAAAACCCTAGCTAAGCACAGGCTACATTTACATAATCACAAACAATGTTACGTACAAAAGTAACGAGATAACTTCTCAGGGAGAACTAACTTACAACACCAGAACACAGCTCTTCAGTCTTAACTCACACAGACATTTTAGTTAAGACAATGAGACTGACACAAAAACTGCAATTTGGGGTGCTAGGCTCTGTAAATTCACATGCACTTTTCTCAGCGAGCGCAGTAAACAGGGAGCACAACATCCAAGAAAAATTTATCCTCCTTAATCCCTACCTAGATGGTTTTACAGCTAGCTTCGTTATAACTGCTAGTCAGAAGAGGCAGCCTGTTTGACTTGAAATTGGATTTACCTCCAAAAGCTAGATGCATGGCTCAATTTACATTTAAAGGTAGACACACTTTCAAGTCACCTTCAACACAAGTTTGACAGGAAGGCAGAAGTTTGAGGTATAGTTGACAGAGGAAAAAATGAATTCCTGATAAAGTCTGTGTCAATACCTTTTTAAAAAAAAGTCAGACGACAAGTTTGGTCTGTGTACATTCCAGTCGGGTACAACATTTTGACCACTTACAGGTTCAAGAAAACAAAACAAATATAGAAATTACACTACTCAAAACTCAGGTAGTAATTTTAGGCATATTTGGGTTTATTCCCTCAGCACATTGTGAACAAAGTACCTTGTTAATTTCAATAGGTCATAGCACAATTGCAGAGTTTGAAGTGTTCAATTTATATTTAAAAAAGTGTAAGAAAAAAGGTACAGCTTTGTTCATTTTCCACAAAGGGGACCATTAAAACATACAAGTTGTCAGATAAAAACAATCCAGGTTACAATCATAAAAGTTAGTATCTGAGAAGCTGAAGCGCAAAAGAGAAAAAAAAAAAAAAATCAGGTCACGTTTGACGGTGAAAACAATGACAGGAAATACAGCCTATTCCACATTCAGGAAGAGCCCTCTCTTCCCACAGGTTTGCACTAGTCTGATAAAAACAATCCAGCTTCCTAGTTATTATGATGTGCACTTTAAACATCCTTGTTAATCCACAAAAGCCTTATTTACACACAAGAAGTTGAAAGCACACATATGCAAAAGTATCCATAACCTAAACAAAAATGTGACTTTCATATGTTATTATAAAGTAGTCCTTTAAGAAGAAAAAAAGTTTCCTCCATATACCGCTCACATTTAAAGAAGATCTTCAAAACCAAATGCCGTAAGGCAGAGACCCTCTACTAAGTTAAGCACTAAATTTTCCAGAGATCAAACACTAGGACAGAGTTCAGAGAGGAAAATGTGTTTCGGATAATACACAGAGCACAAAAACAGGCCAAAAAAGTAGGTGCATATTCTGAAACCTAACCAGATTAGATGTACCGTTCTTCATCTAAACAGACAGGTTCATTTCTATCTCTTGTTGCATACAATTACAAGAAGTAATCACAACACAAGCTCATTTGAGTTTTGTTTTTAAATACCAGCATGTAAAAATACACACATAAAAAATCCCTAGCATTCCAGTAGAGAAAGCAATCTCATGTTTCATTTGTTTGAACTCTTAGGGTCATGACTTTATTTCTTCAGTTTGACCAATACAAACTAAAAGACAAAGGCTGATCGTACTATTATCCTCAAGCATAAACAAAACCTTCAGGAAAATAGTTGTATAGTAACTAAAAAAAACCCCACCTACCTAAAGCACAAAAAAATAAACTAGAAGAAGCAAACCAAACTGTGGAGGGGAGAGGGCAAAGAGGGAATATGAACACTCTCACTTTATTTTTAGATTATATGTATAAATATATATACACACACACCTGTCCCTAATATTTGGTACTATCAAAAGTGCCATGAAACAGCTGATAGAACTATTAAATATTATACATTTAAGTAAGCACTGTAAACCTTGCAGACCTTTCTAGCAAACGTATAGATTGCTATTGCTAAACTCTTCTGGAGGATGTCAGTAGGGTTCAAGATATTTAACACAGTGCCCCTTTGGTAAGTGGGAGAGGTGTTTTACAGAACAACAGTTGTTCCGACTTCTCAGCTGTTCATTGCTATTGTCTATTCCACCTATGTAATACTGCACGTAAGCATACAATATATGTAAGTCCCTGCAAATATACATACCTGCACAAACGCACAAGTATTTTGTCATTCTTTGGTATCTTCTATTAGATTTCTTAATTTCACTACTCAAGTCAGAAACAGCATTCAGAGGCCAGTCTCAGGCCTCGGAAACAAAAATAACTGGCGCCCCTTAGTGTTCAAATTTTGAAGTCTTGAAGCAATTTACTAGATTTGCATGAAGCATTTTTTTCAGCATTCCAAAAAGTTTTCTGCCTCCACAATACTTCCACCCAATTGCCAACGTAAACAGGAAAAGCAGAAAAGCTTAAAGGGATAGCAGACTTCTTCCTGAGACTATTTAGAAACACAGATTGTATTTTATTTATTTTTCTTTTAAAGAAGAGTGTGAAGAATAGCTCCAACACAATCCTTAAACTTTTTCAGCAAGAGCCTCCACAGCCCTCATTCTGGAACTCCAATACTTCACAAAACAGATTTCCAGAGCTTTCAATATTTAAATATGTATCAAAAGATGTACAGATTTCAGACATTCCTTTTTCAATGTCCTTTTCATATAAGGAAATATTTTTCTTTCTTTTGTTCTCTGACCCCACCCCCCCAAAAAAAGTTTCAGGCCTCCTCTGGCCAAGTACATTAAGTTGACAAGATTCGGGAATTTAAAAATACGACATCAAGCCTCTGGAAGGCTCATTTGTGCTAAAAAGAAATCTTCTCAGTCGAGTTTCTTCTTGATGTTTATTGTAAATCTAAGTATTCCAAAGAGGTTGTTTGCTATGGTGACCAAGAACATAAGTTTTAAACAGTTTTACTTTTCACATCTGTATTTGCTCCAATATAAATCCAAACTTCACCAAGAACCTTGAAAATGAAAACAGTCTCCCATTATATCGCTTCCCACAGTCCATCTTTCAGTATTCTTCACTGGCCTTTTTTTTTTTTTTTAACTCCTCTATCGTTTATTTCAGAAGGTAGCATTTTCTTGATATGCTTTTTTTTGTTGTACTACCGTCGCTATCTCATTTTTACAGTCTTGGGAGAGGGCGGGGAGCTGTTCTACCAAATATAACCAGCTCTTTCATCTTCCGAGGTCAACAACTTCCCAAACTTCTTTTAGCGAAGAGGAATATGTCCGCAAACAAGAACCCTAACTAGAAATCATGAAATTCAGTATTTCACGCTAAGAATCCCAACAAGTTGAAAGTGTATAAATAATTTATTGTTTTATCATATTCTACAGGGGTACCAAATCCGATTAAACAAACAGGTCTAACTCTCCAGAAAGCCTAGGTTTAAGGTGGTGAGAAAGGAAATGCTTTTTAACAAGAAAAGCAAGCCTGTGAACCCCAGCGTAAAGCGAATTTAAAATACTGAGAACAACCGTATCGCCTTATATTTAACACAGTGGGTCTCCTACTGTAGCGGGAAGACGTATGGGACGCGTGAAGTTCCCAGCGTATACTTTTCCTTTTTTTCTTTCTAAAATGTGATTATTTATTTGTACATACGCAACCCTGAAGAGTTTATTTAGAAAAAAAGGAGGAAAAAAACGGGGGGGGGGGAAGGTGCCAAGCCCCTTCGGCGGCCCCTCGCCCCCCCAGGGCGGGAGCGGGGTGCGGGGCCGGGGGCGGCCGCCGGCATTTGGCAGGAGCAGGCGAGGCAATTTCGTAATTCCTGGGTTTTTTTTTCCCTACACTAAAAATCACACGTAGGAGTCTTTCAAGTTAGTTTCTTGAAAAGGTAAGGATAGCTGAGAGAAGAGTGTGTGCGCTTCCCTCGCAATATAGGAAAATTATAATTAGTTCGTGGCCAGTTTGGGGTGGGGTAGAGCTGGAGCTGAAGAAAGAGCTCAGCCCCCTCCGTCTTAGTCATTCAAGTTCAAGCAGCTTCCAGAACGGCCAAATCTCGAAACCGAACACCCTCCCAACCCTGCCCCCCCTCGCCCCCCCCACGCCGGGGGCCCGGGTCGGGCCGGGCCGGGCGCGCTCCCAGGGGCGCCCCCAGCACCCCGCGCCCCGCCGGGGCAGCGCCGCGCCGCCAGCCCTCCCCCTCTCCCTGCCTTCCCCCTGAGCGCATTCCTGAGCTCCTCTCCCCGCTCCCTCCCCTCCGAGCGGCGGCCACCCTTCCCCCGGCTCCAGGGGACGGTGCGGAGAAGGGAAAGAGAGAAAATAAGGGGGGGGGGGGGGGGAAGGACAACACAGCCCAACCCCCCGGGGGGAGCGGGGACCTGCACGGCCGGGGCTGCCCCCCCCTCTCGCCGCCTCACCGAGTCCCCCGGCACCGCACGGCGGCCGCCAGGGCGGGGAAAGCCCACACTTCCCCTTTGTTTTCGGCTCTCCAGCCAGGGGCCGAGAGCGTGCGGAGCGGGGAGAGGGGAAACAGGCCCCGGGCTCCCCGCGCCGCCCGTCCGGGGCTGGGGCTGGGGGCCGGGCCGGACCCCGGGAGCGGCGCGGAGGCCCGGGGAAGGGAGGAGAGGGGGGTGGCAGGGCAGGGCGGCGGAGCGGGGGAGGGGGCGGCCGGGCGAGCGAGCGCTTTTACCTTCGTCCAGCAGCCTCTCGAGGTGGTTGAAGATCCCGCAGAAGTTGGGGAGGCTGCTCATCAGCTTCTTGTCGTTCATCAGCTGCATCAGGTAATCGGGGCTCGGCTTCGGCTTCTCCTTGGTTTCCATTTCCCCAACCATATTCCAAGCCCGCGCAGAGACGGCGAGCGCCCGCAGCAGCTCCGCCGAGCGAGGCGACGGCGGCACGGGGCGCCCGGCTGGATCCGGGCGGGCAGGGAGGCGGTGGGGGAGGGGAGGGGGCGGGGAGGGGAGCTTCCCCGAGGAAGGAGGAGAAGGAGGAGGATTCAAATCCGGAGACAAACGCAGACCCGCCGCCGAGTCCGAAGGACCGGAAAAAAAAGAGGAAACTCGGTAGAAACCCCCGTGCGGGCTGCGCCCTCCTCCCCGGGCACAAGGACCCGCCGCCGCCGCCTCTCGGTGCCGCCGCCGCTTCCCTGCTCCGTGCGCCCTCGGCCGGCGCAGTCCTCGGTGTGTCCCCCCCTCCTCCTCCTCCTCCTCCTCCTCCCGCGCACACACGCTGAGCCCGGCTTCTCCTCTCGGCGCTGCCCCCTGTCTCCGCGGCGGGGGAGGGAGGGAGGGGGGGAGCGGGGGAGGGAGGGGACGAGCGGGGCGGGCGGGCGCTGCTGGCGCGGCTGCCGCTTCCGAGGAGCCGCCGCGGGCGTCTCTCCGCCGCTCCTGCCGCCGCCGCTGTTGCTGCCGCCGCGCTGCGCCTGGCGTACCCTCCTCTCCTCTCCGCTCGCTCGCTCCCGCCCGCCCTCCCGCCGCTGCCGCCGCCGCCGCCGCCTGTGGCTGGTGAGTCTCAGCCCCGCCGCCGCCTCCTCACTTCTCCTCAGTTCGCTCTGGAGTTCGCTTCAGTTCAGGCTGCGCTGGCAGCAGCAGCGGCGGCGGCGGCAGGAGGAGGAGGGGAGGGGGCGGGGCCGGGCCGCCGGGGGTGGGACACGCCGGGGGGCGGGGCCGGGGCGGGGCGGAGCGGGCGCCACTCGGCGGCGGCGGCAGCGCCGCTTGGCGGAGCTGCCTGTAGCTCCCCCTCCGCTCCGGGGGCCCGGGGCGGCGGCGGCGGCGGCAGCGGCGTGCGGGGCGGGGGCGCCGCCGGGGCGAAGGGGGGTTTTCTCCCGCTCCCACGCCCCCGGCCACACCCCCCCCCGAGCGCTCGCGCGTGGGCAGGCGGCGCAGGCGCGCACCGTCGCGTGCGGTTCCCCCCTCCCCCCGCCCCGCGGAAACACGCGCGCGCACAGAGCTCGTCTAAACAAAGTCCTGTCGCTTCACCTATTCTGCGCGTGGGGGGTGGGGGGAGGGGGCGGGGCCGGGTCACGTGCGCCTCCGGAGGCGGGGAGAGCCGCGCCGAGGCGCGTGCACCCGCCCTTCACAGTACCGCCGCGTAGCGCGGCTGGGGTCTCGCGCGGCGGAGGTGGGTGGTGGTTGGTTGCGCATGCGCCCGCGGGCGGTGGGCGGTGCAGGTGGAGGAGCGGCGCGAGGAGCAATTTGTAACCGGTAAAGCGGCGGCGGAGCTCCCCGGCAGCGAGCCGCGACCCGCTCCGCCGGAGGGCGAGGGAGGGGTGGCGGGAGTTGCCGTCTCCGCCGCCCTCTACCCGCCTGTCGGCCGGGTGACGCGAGCCCACCAGCCGCGAGAGCGGTTTAACGGCCGCCCTGGACCCCGGCGAGGCGCGGAGCGGGCCGGGGGAGGAGCGCTGGGCGGCGGCGGCCCGGCCTTGCGCAGGTCCTTTCCCCCGCACGCCCGGCCCCGGAGCGACGAGGGCGGCCCCC
This sequence comes from Phalacrocorax aristotelis, assembly GCF_949628215.1. NCBI lineage: Eukaryota > Metazoa > Chordata > Aves > Suliformes > Phalacrocoracidae > Phalacrocorax > Phalacrocorax aristotelis. The sequence continues at coordinate 76,610,675 of NC_134278.1, read as the reverse complement.
GCCGGCAGTCTGGGCAGCCCTGCGGGGCCTGGCCGCGGCGCTGCCTTCCTGCCCCAGCCGCTCCGGCGGGCAGTTAGGCGCCCTCTTTTGCTTACAGGGCGGCGCCGTGTTTTGGCACCAGCCGTGTCTTGTTTGTCGGGTTTGGATGGGAGACGTGATGGGAGCAGCAGTATCCGCCAGCCAGAGCCAAAATTAACGTGCTCCATCCACTGTAGCCGCAGAGGCAAAGCAGCGCGACGCGGTTGCTTGTACGTATTCCTCCTTCCCCACGCTGCTACTTGCTGTTCTTATTTGATTTTTATTACTTAGGGCGTCGTCAGAAAGCTTTGGTGCAATTTTCAGTAGCTTGGTAGAGCTGATCTTATAAAGCTAGATAAAAATCTATCATGCTTCATTTAGTTCGCTGAAAACAGTCATTTTTAATAGGACTCGGTATAAAGTATAAGGTATGAAAAGTATATAAAAAGTATAAAGGTATAAAAAATTAAAATGTTTTCATACATACTGCACAGTATTTGAAGAAAATTTAAATATTATATTCATTGCAATGAACAGTGTTTCCAAAACTAAAAAGCAGCACAGACACGTTGGTGTCTTGACAGGTATACGGTTTTATTGGATATCATCAAGAAGCATTAATCTACTTTTCCTGAAAGATGTACATTGACAAAAACATAGAGAAAGTGTAGTTCTCAAACAGAAAAATACTTTGGATTATTGCATTCCTTCTAGCGTTTATTGGATTTTTCACTTTTAAATAAATAGAACTCATTATTTGGACATTAGAATTTCTATTTCATTGGAGGGCTTTGTTTACATTAAATAAAAATTAATGTCTTATGTAAGACAACTCAGATATATTGCTTCCATCGCTTTAAAATGTATATTCAGGAAGAAAATACTACCTTTGTCATCAAAGAAGACTAGTAATGTTACAAACCATTTTCTTAATATAAATTCTTAGTCCATCAATGGCATACCCAAAGCACACCGCAGTATGGCTATGGATGATGAAACAATGCAGTTTCTATTTAGTAACAAGGTTGTGTTTGCTCTTTTCGAACCTTGTTTGAAAATTGTGACAAGCTAAAACACTACCTACATGTTTAACAAAATTGCCATCCCTTTACTTACCATAGATCAGTTGGAAAGATGATGCATTTTTGTAGCCCTTTATTTGCTAATTTTTAACCAGTAAGTGAAGGCTCTTTTTAACCCTGAGAAAACTTGGTATTGAATGCTTCGATTTGATTAAGGGCATCCATCAGACAGCAGGCTTTCATCTTAAAATTAGATAATGTTAGAATAATTGTTCTGGACTGCTGATTCTCAGTAAAAATAGCATATGGAGACTTTTCCAGCAGATTTGGTGCAGCTGTTCCCATACCGCTTCGTTATTGCCTCCTGCACACAAAGTGCTTCCAGTGCTTGAATGTGAGCAGACAAAACAAGTGCACAATATAAGGTAAGGAATACCAATACAAGTAGCTGTGCAGTAACTATCGGTTGTCTTGCCTACTAGTAGGAATAATGTAGTTTATCCTAAGCTATTTTGCACTTATTTACTGGAGGATAAGATGGTGCACACTTGCAGTTACTGAGGAGTCGCTCACGCAGTGCAATGCAAAATTCAAGCTCTAGTTTGCTTTGTGTTAATCTGAATTATTTTCTCAGTCTGGAAAAATGCCCTTGGAAAAGCTGAATGCTTTATTATAATGTAGATAACTCACCATTAGTTTTAAATAATCAAATTAGCATGTTATATTTCTTCATCCAATATACAGTAAAAACAAAGAAGCCACCTAAGAGCCCCTCTTGGCCTACCTTATGTTCTTCTCTCTGCCGTTACCTTCTCACGCTTCCACATCCCAGGAAAGTGTGCTTTAAGAGTGCCTGGGAGATGACAGTAAGGTAGTTCTGGTTCAAGAGCTGTGAGAAGGTATAGCTCCCGTCAGCACAGCTGTGTCTATAGCCTGATCTACAGAGGCGGGGAGGAGTACTCTTGCACCGTATGGAACTTTATGGCTGTCCCATGAGGAGAGAAATGGTGGGGGGGGCACAGGGCTGAGTAAACAGGTCCTGCAGGTAAGGGGGAGAAGTTGTGCGGTATTGATGTTGGGGGTGGAGGGGTGGGTGCTCTTTTGGTTGGTTTGTTTCAAGGTAACCAGGTCCTGTGGTCATGTAAGGTTCTTTTAGATTACTACCCAAGGCCTTAACTTCTGTCTGGAAACAAGCAGAAATCTGTATCTTTAACTCGTGTGTTTTCATCTAGGTATCCCTTGTTGTGTCGTGTAGTCTGTATGGTTATCCATCAGCTTCTCTTTTAAGGCAAAGTTTTATTGCATTAATCTAATCTTGAAGTAAGAAAAAATTATGATAACACTAGCAGCAGCCTCTGTATATTACAGTAAGGGCCTGCAATGATCATAAAAAGCAAATTCAATTACTGCTATAATGTTCATAGCTGATAGCACCCTGGGAAGTAGGAGAGCTGAAGGCTGATGACTACTGGGAAACATGCTCTTTCAGTTAAAGTGTTGGCTGTTACTTCCACTGTCTCTGTTGACCAAATCATAGGCGTATACAGTTGGATGCCATCAGCCTTCTGCGATGCTGTCTATAACAGGAAGATACCAGTGTGCTGTACTACCCTACTGTAGGGAAGGAAGCAATTCTTCACTTAGCCATTGCAGTCACTTGAGAAAAATGTTTGTGACTCAGTATTGAATCATTTGTGGTGTACAAGACTGTAGCTGCTGTAACTGTAATGCAGCAGTCAGATGTGGCCCCTACCAGATGGGCATCTGAAATTCATCTCTGGAAGGTGATTAACACATGGATAGAATAAGGTCTAGAGCCAGACTGAAAATCTCAAGCACCAATTATATTGAAATTCAGTGATGTGTCTGACAACAAAAACATACTTCCTTTGACATTAGACCAAACTGACAGGTAACTTTTCAGACAGAAACCATAGTAGAACATTATTCAAAGTTATACGCAGAAGGCATGGTATTCATAGTCTAAAAAGGGAAGAGTTTCCAAAACAAAAAAAGAAGCCCATGTTTCAATGACTACCTCAGGTTCATCAGCTATTTATGCTAAAGCTTACCTGTCCACTCTGTATGCCAGGTTTATTCTATCTGTAGAACTGGATGCTTTATTCCAGCTTGAATGTTTCCTGACACAGCAGAGAGTTGAAAATACATCTTCTGTTTAAATCCCAGGATGGGCTTCATCCATTAAGTATAGGTAATAGCACATACAGATTGCAACACATTTCTGAGTGCTGTGTGTAATCTTGGAAGAGATAATGCCTAAACTTGTCTGCTACTGATGCTATGTTATTGCTGAAGAAGTGGAAGATACAGGTTTTAAGCATACCTTTGTCTGAGGATTCAGATTTGTATCTTCTGTAGTTAAGGTACTTCAAGCTGTACAACAACTGTGAGGAAGGGTGTAGTAACCCACATTAACACTCCTGGTAGAACTGGCCATTCCTTGGGTTGGAATAAAGGAGCCAGAAGAAGAGCTACCTGTGTGGTTCATCCACTTACGTAAGAGTAGGAAGAGCTGCATTCTCACTGTTCCAGTGGTTGTGTGTTAATTAAGCAGTCATTAAGTGGGGAAGAAAAGAAAATGCTAAGTCAGGTCAAAGGTGGAAAATACTTTTTTGTTTAAGTCCTGTACCTGGCAGCTTTCTTGGTAAGGTACATATTCCATATACCTTAAGTTATTGTGATAGGGTACTGTTACACAGATAGGATGGAGGGGCCTGAACTCTGCTTCATAAAATACTAAGCACTTTGTTTAACTCTCAGTAGTTAGAATCATAAAAAAGTTTGGGTTGGAAAAGACCTTTAAAGGTCATCTAGTCCAAGCCCACCCTGCAATGAGCAGGGACACCTTCAACTAGATCAGGTTACTCAGAGCCCTGTCCAACCTCACCTTGGAATACTTCCAGGGACGGGGCATCAACAGCTTCTCTGGGCAACCTGTTTCAGTGTTTCACCACCCGCATGTCTGTGGAGGTATAAGTATCTCTGGGTTGGGACTCACCTTATTTAAGTGCCAAATAACCATGGTTATGCGTGGAAAAGATGTAAATCAATATCTAGTAGAATGTATTACATCAGTGTTCAAGATTGCCATAGATCAATCACCTATTGGATTATATTTTTTCTAAATAGATAACTTCCATGGGTTTGGAATATACATGCTGTTTCTTTATGTACTACCATGTAGACACCTCTCCAGAAAAGACACCATTCTAGCAACGAGAAAACGTATGTGTGTCTAGAGAGGGTGGTAGTTCTGCTAGCCTCCCGAGAAATCTCTGTGCATTAAAAACAAAGTTTAGATTGGCTTCACTTCACACTTGCCACTAACTAGGAGATCAAAATGAATCTCACATATGCCAGTTTTATTGTCGTGTTGCTGAGAAAGGCAGAAAACTGAGGAGGAGGGAAAGAAAAGCAATCTGAGAAAGCAGAGGAAAATTACCAGTAATTAGGGAGAGAAAACTAAATCGAGGTACTACATTGTAAACATAAAATTTACCTACTGTATCATTTCATTCATAACAGCACTTGAATTTAAAAGCTGGGGGAAGAAATCTAATTATTCACAGAACGTATTTGAATTGTGCGTTTTGAAGGTATGGTTTTACCACTAAGCACATAAACTTCCCTACATCTTGTAATTTTTAACACACTATTTTTGTACATTTTACTGTTGAATCATTGATATTCTTCCTAGTTCAGTAAAAGAAGTCAAATAATCTCTTGAAATAAACCACGCACATTTCCCATGTTTCTAATCCCATGCACAGTCCTATAGCTTCAGTCAGCATGCTAACTACACTTCCCATCTGTACAGTCACAAGACAACTACCTTAGCTATACAGTCCTAGGTTGCATTTGGGAGAATTTCAGGTGGCTTCTGGCCTGTCCCTTGTGGTGAACTCACATACAGAAACACCACGTTGAGCCAGCCTGTGCCTCTCGTTGCAGAAGTGGGAGTAGCGGTGAGTGTGTCTTACTGTAAGTGCTGCCTAACTCTGTGGAGGCACTGAATTGAGCGTTGCTAAATACTGCTGTCACTGGAGTCCAGCTAACACACATTCTAGTTTAAAAGACTACGCTATTAGGATATCTGGAAATTAAGACTACTAAAAGACATTAGCCATTATTTCAGACATACCTGTTTTGGTTTTTATCTTTTGTCCAATTTGCACTAGATATCTACCCTTAGCACTATCCAGAATAACATTCTGCATCTTACTTGATACAGTCATCTCAACTATGGTGGTGCCCTCAGCAGCTCTTTTTATTTGCTACATGTAACTAAAAATACAGTGCTGAAAGACACGTTTATGTGTAAGATATGTGTTTAGTTTTTACCATACTGAGAAGTTTTTTCACCTTCACTATAGGTCAGCAGTAATGTGGTCACTCCCTAGCTTTGCCTTTCAGAAGCGTGTTGTATTTTACATTCATAAGTCATGTTGGATAGACCACAAAGGAGAGGGGCAAGGGAGCAGGCTGAAAAGTCTAGAGGCAAACTGTACACAAAATAGAGTAATTGCCCAGATTATATAGTGGTCTGGTAAATTTTAAAAAAAAAAAAAAAAAAAAAAAAACAAACTGCTGTGGCTAGATTTGAATTGTCTAGAGATTACACTTTACCCTGCTGGCCATCTCACAAATTCTCTTAAATTTTTATTATTTTTCTTAGTTTGAAATATTTCATGTTTGGTCTCCAATTATAACTGAAATATAAGGGAAACGCAACACATTTCCTGTATATTCATATGACTTTTATATAGATCCAGTCCAAGTGAGACTAGATATCCCTGTTCATTTAGAACATGAGAAGTTTCCATGTATGTTACAGATCTCCTTTTAACTTAGAGAAAGTGGCCTTAAAAGCTTCTGTAATAGACCAGCTTTATATTATGGATTTTATTGTATCATTCATAAAGATAGATGATCACTGAAATGTTAACATGACTTATGGTATTGTATTTGTTTAAAAATACAAATTTGAAAGTTTCATGGGCAGTTTTCATCACCTTTCAGGTGTTTACGTAACTTGTCAAACTAAGAAAGTTTATAACACCTTGATTGCAGGGGTTTGTTTTTACAGAACAGATGTGACAGTTGTCTCTGGTTTTAGCACACACACCCCCAAAGTCTGATAGGACTGAGGAACTGTTGTCTTATCAGCTCGAGGAGCAGAGAAATGCAAAACTTAGTTTCTCAGAGAGTATACTCCCACTACCCAGTTTGCATAACAATACTGTTTTGTTATGTATTAACAAATGAATATGTAGTCTGGTCTGACAATATGCTCAAAAAACAACAGGTTGTGGCAGGAACTATAAAGAAAACACTACTTGAGGCAAGGCAGGAAAAAAGTTGTCTTGAGTATTTGTAATTCTGCTTTGATTAAAGATGGTCAGCATGAAAACAGGTATTAAGTAATTCACATTAGGTAGCCTTCCTCCTTCCTGCCCTAGAAAGGTCTGGAAAGTCCCTGTTACTTGGGAAGCTGACAAACCACTTCTCTGTTAGAGGTGGAGAGGAGGCGCTGCTGGACTCAAAGCATTTCCCCATCTCTAGAATTTTTCTACTGGCTTTTAAAAAGTTATGACAGCCAATCAGCTGACCAAGGTTCATGCCAGAAGACGGTCTTCCCCTTAGCAAGTCAATTAAAGTACACATCCCTGCCTTGGTTTTCCTTCCTGATAGTCTATTTATAGCTACCCATCTGATCATCATTACTGGAGGCACAACTGATCTTTTCTCCCATTTTGAAGTTTGTATGCACCTGTCTTACAGGTTAGTAGTGAAATCAATTATCCCGCTGGCTACAGATACATCTTGGTACTTCATTAGAAGTTTGTCAGAGTAGGTGGAGTCCTTTGTGTGAGATTGACAACAGGTGATTAGTGGGGGAGTCGTAGCAGCATGCTCACAGCTTGCAGGCTCAGGCTTGTACCTGCTGTTACATTGATATGTTCACTGTCTTGCTCTGGTAACAGGGTCTTGGGGAGGTCTGGTTACAAAAAACAAGCGACCAAACCAAAAAAAAAAAAAAAAAGGAAAACCCGGCTGAGTTCATTTAAGGAGGAGACTGAAACACAGAGATTAACTCAAAAAAAAAATCCTTGGACTTTGCTGTTGTAACAAGTACAAAATAGTAGGTTAGCAGCGTAGCAGGAAAAGCAAATATTACAAATATTGCTAAAATTACCATTTTGCATGTAATATTGATGTAATTCTCCTCTTGAGTTACATTATTTCATTCTAACTTTGTCCTCACAACCACCAAATAACAGCTGTCTTTTGGCTGCTTATGATCAAGAATTCTATTATGTGTGAAATCGTTATTTGTGTCTAATTACAGACTTCACCGTTTAGTGGCCTTTGCGCCCTTTTGGCTGAAAGGATACATAAGCACAACAGTCAGAAATCACAAGTCATTGTATGTAGGTAGTGTGATGTAATCCTTCAAAATTAATTTGGTCTCATGTCATGAATAAAAACCAAATAATTATTGAATGTATTACAACGTTCCCTCATTTTTAAAAAAATAACATTAAAAATTGCAGAATTCCCCGTGTGGGGTTGGACCCTTCCAACAGAAACGATTCTGTGATTCTGTTCAATTATGAAAATACATTAAATACCAAATGTTATTGGTGGTGGGGTTTTTTTTGTAATTTGGACTTTTTGACAGTGTCGTTTTTTAGAAATAGTGAAGTTCTACATGTAAAACTGTGCAGCACTGGTCCAAATTGTATGGTTTTATAGCTGTACAGCAGATAATATTATGCTTTAAGATACATTGTGATCTCATTGCCTCTCATTAATTGCCAAATTACCTAAAATTGTCCTTTATGTAAACGTTTTCAGTTTCTATGTCGGTGTGTGGACCACAGACTCCACACACTGGAGAAGCGTTTAGAGAAATTTTTCCGGCTTCCGAAACATGAAGTATTTTGCTTCTCCTCTCGAAAAATTACACGATAGAACAAAACCGGGGAGAATGCACGCACATCCTTTGCAACATTGTCTTTGCAAAGCTAGTCTGTTGGGTCATGCGCAGAGAACAGCCAAGCAGTGGGACTGAGATTGTATTGACAAGAACAAGATGAATGGCCCCCTGGAGACTATGGGGTTTGTATGCTCGTTTCCACCACCTTTTCATCCTTTTGTACCCCCTTTCAGTTCATATGCAGATTAACTCAAACCAAGTCCTCACTAAATACTCTTTTTCACTTCAGTTTTGGAAGGTAGACGGAGAATCTAAATATTTATGAGGCTTTTTTCCTCTGGTTTATGATGCACTCTTGTTGAATGTTGAGGAATTACGTTAATGAATGCATGCCTGCACACACAGACACAGAAACCAGGCAAAGGGGAAAAAAAAAAACCACACAAAGCATTGTCGGCTCTAATGTCGGCACTTACTAAACAGTTCCCATGAAAAAAAAGGCAAAGAAATTTAAAATCTGTTGCCAAGAGAAAAATAAATTGTATGGCTGAGCACAAAAGAACAAAGTTTCATCTTTGCTTTCCTCAGCTGCAAATGTAACTCCTGTTTCAGTTCTGAATAAATTTGAAATAAAACATGTTAATTGAAAAATGAAAGCTTGTCTAGAAAGTCTTAGCTGGTTTTGTGTTTTCAGTAATGAAGAAAGGACAGAGCTTCAGTCCTGTGAGGTTTCCTTTAACATCATTAGTGATAAACACGATACGTATTTTTTTTCGTATGATACAAGATGCAGTTAAGTATTGTTTAATTTGAGTTACAAATCAAACAATTAAATGAAGCTGTTTCTGCTATGATTTTGCTAACTTCAGTACCTTTATGAGGAGGGTTAGATTGATGAGACTGACAGGTTTTCTGGAAACTAAAATAACATTTTTTTTACATTAAATACATAGAATATACCGAGATTATGGCCAGATAGACTAGAATATGAATTTTCATATGGGTAGTTCAAAACTGTAACTTAAGGAACATGCTTTTTTATAGTTGGAAGACTATATTGCATTAAAATACTAGAACTGAAATATGGATATAATCATTCTTCTAATACTACATTGTCAAGAAGTGTCATTTCTGTATCCTTTGATCGTCTCTACCTTCCTCCTGCCCCTTTTTATTCTCTGATGCACACACAGCTGTGGCAGATGGGGCCCTAACTCATACAAGTGGGACAGTAAGTTTTCACCAGAACATGAGATCGTAAAATGTGCTTCTGTGCTATCATTTAAAAACGTACTGAAGCAATTGCAGAATGTTAACTCTTTGCTCTCCAAGTGCAATGCTATTTCACTGCCTGGGCTCTGGTTTTCATGTTTGTAATGTGCCTATCTCAATTTCATAAAACATTGCCCTAATAAATATGTTCGTGTTTTTATTGTACTTTGTTTTCAAGGTAATCAATTTCACATGTAATTAAATTCATTAAAGCCGTCTACATGTCATTTAGCCTAAAGTTATTGCCTATGATCTTCAAATGCTGACTTTGCTTTTTTCAGTTACTTTGCCTGTGATACCCAAGGGTTAAGTGAAACAAATCTTGCTTAGCAGATCCCAAGACACTAAAGTTGTGTACAGCCTAATAAAAGAACTTGTATTTGACAACTGAAATTGCATCACTTTTGTTTAGTCTTTCATCCTCTAACCAGCATCTTCTCCCCATTGCTTTTGGGATCTTTTTTTTTTTTTTTTCCTATAAATCCACAGTGCCAGTTGTGACCACAAATACAGTTTTAGATGTAGTTGATGTACTTTAAACCCTTTAAACTTAAAAGTGATCAAAAAATCTCAGTTTTGTCTCTTAACTGGGGAGATTTCAAACTTACCCGGACTTGTCCAGCCTGGGCAAATTTAAGCACTTGCATGGGCTCTTGGTGAGACATACTTGCACATCTGTATAATGACTTGCCTCTTTTTCCTGTGGGTGGATTTGCAGGGAGAGGAAGAAGGACTTCCTTCTGTATATACTTGTGTAGGACACGGGATTAATAGGTGAATGAGGAAAATGCATCAAGCTGGTAAACGTTGGAAGCAAAGAGCAGCAGGGAGATGAGATACTTGAATAACCTTTGAAGAAGGAAGAATTGGAAGCAAGGGACAGAAAAGCTGGGGAAAAACACTGAAAAGTGATGTGGTGGTAGGGGCAGACATAGCGGAAAGCTTTTATATGGAGAACAGTACGAAAAAACCAAAGTTGAGAGAATCCTTGGCTTGAGCAGGGGCTTTTCTTGGCTCCTTTTGAGCCATTAATACTCCTAAGGAGAAGATGAAAAAAGTGGCACGCAAGCCAAGGTCACTGAAAGTAGTTTTGGGGAGTAAAAAAGATGGATGAACCATCGGCCTAAGTCAGGGAGCAGGTATGTCAGGGTCCTGTAAAAGGCCTTCATTCATAACACCAGAAAAGTACCCCCAAAAAAAGAAACCAACCCAAAACCCCAAAAACAAAAAAGATTGATTGTAGCTGACAGGAGTGCCATATTAACAATGAGGAAAGCAATACCTGGACTTTGCCCAAAGGAAAATGGCACAGGAAAGTACAAGGATTTACAAAGATAACAAACCTGAGCTAGATACCATGCACATGTGCCCGTCAGCTGCATCTCAGTCCAGCACACTGACACTAAGGACAAGCCTCCCTTTCCAGTCTCAGAAGTTTATCTAGGAACTAGGCACCTATGTGAGGAGCCAGAAAGCCCTGTCTAGACCAACGGGACTTCTGGCCTGTGTGTTAGCTAGCTCATATTCTTTAAATAGAGTATAGGACATAAACTAGTTACCTAACATGAGCACTTATTTTCTTCCTCTGGAATCCCATTTGCATCCACAGATTTCTAACCCATTAGAATAAACTGATTCCCAAAGATGAAAATGCACAATTGCACAAATAAACCAGTAATGCTTTCAGTAGTTTCTGAAAGGCAAGACCACAAACCTACCTAGTGCTCTTCAGCTTTGTGAAGTTTTGCAGTTTTGCTTCAAAAATCGCCATGGGTAGGAGCACATTCTTCACTCTACTGAATCAGGGAGTCCCAAAATGGATTCAGACTTTAGGTCCCCGTGCAAAACCCTAATTCCTGGAGGAAAAAGAAAAAAAAAAAAAGAAAAAAACACCACCCCGCCATAGCTCATGGAACTGATTATAAGGATTCAAATCACAGTGCTGCCAGGATTACCAGACAGGTAAAGCTTTACAACAGTAGAAACTCTCCTTCAATTGTTTGCTAGATGAAGAACTCACGTCATGTTTTTTACTATTTTCCATTGTCTGAAGAATTTTGCTCAAATTCAGAAGTCACAAGATATATAAGGAGTTTAAAAAAATGAAAACACCAAAAACCACACACCGCTGGAAATTGCAGGTAAGTCCTCTCAACACTCATCTTTTGCGGTGAACACTAAAAATGAGCAATCTTCCTTTCTCCTAAGGCTGTTTCTGAAGCGTTGTCACATCTTATCTGAAGGCAGTGGGGTGAAGCCATGTATCTTCAAGAAAGTACTTTCTTGAGTCTGCTTAATCTTTAGGCCGGGATTTTTCCAAATGGATTCCTGCATAAATTTACCTTCTTTTTTTCCTTCCCAAAAGACATTTCCTACAGCTGAATCACCACACTCTAAAGGGAATGTGCCACTCTGCCTACGCTATGAGAAGTCTAGCTGTTTCCAGACTAGTGTAACACAGTCATCTCGCAGACAGAAGGTGTATCTCCATGGATGGAACTAAAGTGAAAGGGAATCTGAAAGGCAATTCTTTTCTTTTTTTTGAGCTTGATGTACATGCTTACAGTATTCCTCTTTGGTGCTTAAACAATTGATTTAGGTGTGTAACACGAAAATTGTCTGACTCCTTCCATACTCACAGATGCCTCAATTTCTGCTGATAGGTAGACCTAGAGCTCGTAGCAGACAGAAAGCCTACAAAGTGCAGAAGCCATGATTACTAAAGTGCTTAGAGGTCTAGCATAAGATGTCCTAAGATTTCTCAAAAGACATTCTCCCCTAACACTAAAAAAAATAAATGAGTGAATTTGTTCATCATCTCTGAGTATATCTACAGAAAGTTTCTCCAGTTATTACGGGTTATTTTTCTTCTCATATGTAAGCAATGTTCAGATTCATAGTTCAGATTCATGAGCACAGTTCTGTTAGGACTCCCTGCAAAGCTAGTTTCCAGAAATATCCTTCAGACACCTAGCCTTCATGATTTAATTGATGAAGGAACCTGAGCCCACCTCTAGACACGAAGATGTATTACCTTAGGTACAGAACTCCTCTAAGGGTTGATTGTCGTAACAGCAAGGCTGCAAGCTGCTGGTGGAGTAAAACGGAACATCATTCCTCCCCCTTACACAGATCAACTCCAGATTTCTTCACAAATCATCAAGAGGTTAGTAGTTGTTCTCCCAGGCAAGCTGCTTTCAATACTAACAGTGCCCGCTTAGGAAGAAAGGAAGTGTACTTGGGAGAGTTTTCCTCTCCAAGCACAGTATTTTTCTTACCCTGCTTTCTCCATGTAAACAGGGAAGGGCAGAAGAACAGACTTCTGTTTGACAACTGTTTTCTTACCTGTTGTTTTTGCCAGCAGAATCTGCACACTTTATAAATACGAAGTGATTATTTGAAAGGCAAGAAAAGATACAGGCAAAACTTGCAGACTTACTTGAAGAAGAACACAATAAACTAGGAGCCTGTCCTGTTACTTCAAGAATACATATCCCCTATATCAGAACATAATAATTGGCACCATTCCATTTCTGCCACTTTTTAAGGAACTAGCATTGCTGATTTGTTCGTCAAGGATTTTCTTCAGCGAAGTGTGAGAATTTATGTTAAGAAATGTTGAATATCGGGAATGAAATCAATGAAGGAAGCTTACAGAAACCTCGAGCATCGTTCCTTCCTAAAGATCATTTAGTGTTCCTAAACTGTGTGAACTGAATTTTTTCACACAAGTGTAATTCCACCAAATGTCAATGCTCATAAGTTGAGCACTAATTACATGCTCTAATTTTGGAACGTTCTGAAGTTTATTTCTGAATCAGTTTTCTTTTGCTTTCTTTAATTTGTCATCTTGGTTTTCACGAAGAAAAAAATAATCATCAAAGCTGGAAACAAATCGATTAACATTTTGTGATGTTTGTCTGAGGAAAATAAAAGGGTTTGTTTTGTTCTTTAAATACTGCCTTAGTCATTTTACCAGGGTGATTTTTAAGAATAATGTCATATAAATGAGGGTAATGATCTAGAAAGGCGCTGGAATGAGACAAAAGTAATCTGGATTTAATGTCAACTTTTGGTACAGATTTCCTGGCTGCATCTCTTCTAAGAAGTCAAACAAACAGGACCAGGACCCAGCTGTGACTGTAAGGCCAGGCACCCTGCGCTGGCCATGTTCATACGGTTAAGATTTCATCCAGCACAGAGGGGTCACCTATGAACTGTGCCCAGGAAGTCTTTGGGAAAGTGCTAGTTGTCCTTGGAGGAAAATGTCCCTGGGGATGTTCTGACGGTTGAACAGCACGGAAACCTGGATGCACTCTCCGGCACTGCTTAATTTCTCAGCGCAGACGTAATCCCCATGTAGTTAGAGCAGGGTGTGGGATTGTTCTATTGTTAAGTGCCCCTATTAGTGAGGAATAACTGTTTTTCCTTTCTTCCTCCTCTTATCTGCTACATCTGTTTGGATTATGGTGTCACTGGTAAAAATCCTCTCTTCCTGTTATGCGTAAACCATCTATTACAGTAAGATCGTAGCTTTAAAGTTATTACACAGTATACTAATTAGAGTAGCAACAAAAAGATTGCCAAAATTTAGAAGAGCCTGATAAAGAAAGGGAAACCTTCGGATCCCCATACAAATATATGTGTATTTCTGTAAGTGTGAATGTGTAAATATATAGAGATATCTAGTATACACAGACACATACTAAATGTGGTGTGTGAAAATATATATATATTTAAATATACTATGCAAGAGAGTTCTGCCCTCACTGTATCCCTCTGCCAGCAGAATTAAGAAAACAATCTGTTACACAGCTATTTGACAGAAGTGTTATAGTTAATTAGATAAACTTATTCTTGCATCATGAATGACACTTCTAAAAACCTAGACACATTTCCACAAAGGCATATATGACATTTCACTCAAAACTGACAGTGTTTCACAGAGAAAATAGTAGTAGCTAGTCTCTTTCTGTTGATCTGGTATGTAACCTGATCTTAAAAGATAATTTAAAATTGTAACATGGACTATTTATGAAGGATGAAATTAACCTCAGAGGTGAGGGGCGACACAAGAAGAGTAGAGCCCAAGCACAGGACAGCTGTTTTAATGGCTATGTACTTGAGACTGAATTTCTAACAGTGGTAGCTGTGCATGAAACAAGAAAGGTAGTAAATAAAACAGCAAAGGACAACAGTAACTGCACCAACAGGGACCTTAAAACGACAATAAAACCAAAAAAAGCAAGCCTGTAAATTGGAAACTTTACACCAGGAATTCAAAAAACTATAAATCTTTTTCTCTTTTCTTCTAGGAATCATAGTTCCAAGTAAAATTTGGTGAAATAGCCAAGAAATAAGCAAAGTAGGTGTCTAATCACACTTCGAAACAGGTATCTACAAATACTGCAGACTTGCTTTGGGTTTACCAGCACTTGGAAGCTCCATCAAGAATGTACATTTAGCACCAGCTGCCAACACTTCCAGGCACAAATGTATTAAATAAATACTACAGTGTGCAGCAGAACTTCCTCAAGTGATGGTAAATGATGTAACTTTTGCAGTACATCCTCCCTTAGTCCAGGGAAAGGGGGGAAAAAAGTGACAGGGCCAAGCACTTGTTAAGGCCCTTCAGACCTGATTAAACTCAAATTACAGGAAACGTTTACTTTAATATAAAATATGCACAGCAACATAACCTTAATTAAACACATACGTCTCTCAAGATATCAATAAATGTTTCCTTTTTGATAAGTCTGATTTAATAGACTGTAATAATGGGAATGTTTCTGAAACATCATTTAAGGAAGTGGGAGAAATAGACAAGCTCGAATATTTAAACCTCAACACCAATTAGCAGACCCTTCTTTTAAAAAAAATCTGGATTTCAAGTTTATTTAGCCTCAGCCAAACACAATAAAGGCTTTGTTTTTAGTACAATTGGGTTTGAAATTTGAGAAACAGCTTCCGGGCACTGGTATCTTCATTCACAGAAGGCTACGTAAGCAGCGAAACATGTTGGATGTTTTAGGACATAGCAGTGAATTAGAAAATAAATTTGAAGACAGACCTCCCCATCTGAAAGTTTTTTTGTCTGCTTCATGCCAGTGCATGAAGCAGAAATCGAGACGTCAGAAATGGGATCTCTTGTGTTGTTCAGCTACCTGGTAACGGCACAGTGTTCAGCTTAACCGTGTGATCTCTCAGCTGGGTTAGCACCTTATGAAACCTTGAAGGAAGCAATATATGGGACGCAGCCTTAGCAATTTCAAGCCAAGTCTTCTGTGTTCATTCACAGAAGTACTTGTGCTCCCTTTTTGGCCATTTACACCACAGAAAAGCTTTTGCAGTTTGCTTAAAACAAAACTTCCAAGAACAAAAAATCTCTTCTCATGAAGGGTTCTGTTCCAATTCAGACATGGAACATTTGATTTGGGTCGAACAGCGGCTGCTGATTGTATTCCAAAGGTGATGACAGAGGGGAAAACTGTCACAAAGACCTGCTAGAAGAAATGAGGACCCGGTGTGTCTCCAAGCACAGGAGAGGGGAGGTTTTGTGTCTGGAGCCAGTAATGGGTGTGAAACAGTGACCTGATGCTTAAACCTCACATCATGGCACAACTGTTCTGTGAACAAGCCCAGGACTGCAGAAAAAGGAGATCTCTTTGCTCTGAGATGATGCTCTTGCCAGCAAGGAAGGGTAGAATGAGCATCCCTACTGAACGCAACCTGTGAAAACGCTTACCTGGATCTGTATTGACATTGCTTGATTTTCTCAAAATGGTTTCCTGAGTATTGGGGGGCTCTGCTTTTTCCTGTGTGAAAGTGAATGGCCTCAATTATTCTGCTGTCATGGGATGTGAAGCAAACAATTACATTTGGTCATGTTCCTGTAATTCAGAAGAATATTTGAGCATAAAGTCAACAGTGGATTTACAGTGCAGCCAGTTCATAAAACCAGGTAACACTGCTTTTTAAAGTAGAGGGAAGATTCAAGCCCACCTGACACCAATGGATATTTTGATTCACTGATGCCAGGATTTCATCCTAATTTTCCAGAACAATGATTAAAATTACAATATCCTTTTGAAATGGGCTTTTCTCAAAAAAAAAAAAAAAAAAAAAGAAAAGGCGTAGAACTTGAAATACCAGAAAACTTCGCAATATCATTAACTGCAAATAAACCGATCCTCAAACTCATCATTTTGTATTTCTTCATGGCATGACTAGCTTTTTAGAGAGGCATAAAATCAAAAGCACAAACCACTTTTTTAA
The DNA here is from genome assembly GCF_949628215.1 of Phalacrocorax aristotelis. NCBI lineage: Eukaryota > Metazoa > Chordata > Aves > Suliformes > Phalacrocoracidae > Phalacrocorax > Phalacrocorax aristotelis. Next base: position 76,594,127 of record NC_134278.1, on the reverse strand, counting down.
AAAGTGTACATACAAGCAGATATGAGTTGGGGCACTCAAACTTATTATGAAAGAAGCGAACTGAAAAGTTTGTATGTCACTATATTACTGACTCTACCACATTGAGGGAGAAACCTGCATTTTAGCAATGGTTTTGCTACATTAAAATCAGTGGAACTGCCCAGGCTGTCAATGTATACTCAGTCAAAGAGGACACTCATACTGCACAATGTCCTACTATGTAAACCCTTTTAAATGATTTGGATGTGGTGCTGGTCTATGTGTGTATTTTCCTTCAATCCACTAGAACACGGGAGTGGCCAATGGTTAAAATAAAGCCTTTGATGAAGGATGGTGGGGGAGGAAAAGGGCTGTAACTAACTTAGGTGCTTCCCACTCCTGGTCTCTATCCTTCAAAAATACTGGGGGGAAAAAAGGCACCGTTGCTTGGCAGTTCAGTTTCTCAAAGGTAAATGAAAAAATAACACGAATAGAGGACGTTGCCCGGGATCAGAACATAGAGAGGTTTCTTCTCCTTCCCCCCTCACCACCACCCCTGACATGGTCAGGTGTTCCAAAATTTAAAAAACACTGAGATGACTTTACCACTTCTCAGAGAAAGCCTCAGTCTCAGCAGAAGGGAAGTCGGCCCTTTTTTCTTGCTGCCAGAAAAACAAAACTATTCATCAGAAGCTCTGGTGCATCTAAGGAGAAGGAGAGTGAACTGCAAGCAGCGGACAGAAAGCAAGCAGCAGACTAATGCCATGGGTGCCAGGTCACCTGCAGAAGAAAGCATTCTCCAAAACAAGGAGGCAAACATTCATGAGTGCGCATAGGGGTCAAGTGCTACAGACAGAAGGAAAAGATTTAACACACAGCTTTAAGTGCATCTCAGCCTCGACAGCTACAGAAACGTAGCATGGAAGTAGAGAAATATAAAGAACTGGAGCAAATAACAGAGCGAACCCAAGAGGAATTCAGAGGGTGGTGGCAAAGGACACTCATCATAAACGGGAGAGAGCAGCCACAGTACGCACGCCCTAAACAGAGTGCCAGAGGCATGACAGCATGTGCTGCGGAAAGAAAGCTTGTAACTGCAGATACTTCAAGAACGCATTCATTCACTGAAAACAGTGCAAAGCTCACCATGTCCGGGAGGGTCAGGGAACTGTTCCTCCCTGAAGAGTTAACCCACTTTTTCTTTAAAAGTTACTTTTTTTGGTGTTGGACAATACTCTGGCATGCATCACTGAAACATTCTCCCTGTTTTGTCTCTGTTGTGCCAAGTATTAGGGGCCTATAACTTTCCAGCTGAATGTTGTCCCCTGTGCTTCCATTACTAGCAAGTCCGTGAGTAAACTCTATGAGATTGCGTACTGCATATAGATTAGGATACACCATTAAAAGCAATAGTAGCCCTCTATCCTTTGCTACTACTTGCTTACTATATTGCATAGATAATCTACTAGATCTAGTGTTCCCTGCTCTCCCACTTACAAGGGACATTTTTCCTCCCTTTTCTAACACTTCTGTTCCTTCTTCTGTCCCCACAATACACACCTCCCATCTTCAAGTTCCTTTTTCCCCTTCTCTCTAATCTTCCACTGCCATGCTTACTTCCAGAATCTTATATATCTATATATATCTATATATATCTTATATATCTATACCTCATCCTTAGCTTTCCTTTACTTTATTTTACTACTCCTTCACAGTTCAACTTCTCATGTTCCTGCTGCCTCTGGGCTCCAGATGATCCCTATAAAGCCCCTCAGACAGCTATATCTTCCTTATTCCTTTCACCTGCTACTCCAACTTCAAACACATAATTAAAACAATCAAATCGACTCAGTTTGTCATTCTGCCCTGCTACTTTTCATCTATCTCACAGCTCCTGACTTTCCTAACTTCCTGCATAATTTCTTTCCTGCCTAATTATTCAGGCTTCTCCCGTGGTGCCACTCTCCCCAGGCTGTGCTGCTCCGGTCAGCTTCCCTATGCCACACGTGCCCTCGTCCCACAGTAATATCCACCCTTTTCCCACAGCTGATACTTTTGAAATGTATATTTTGACCGGACCAATGTCACAGTATTTCCACTGTCACTACAGCTCTCCATTTTGCTGTGTTGTGCGGACACACAAAGGTTTCAGTGAACGTGTAAGCTTGCCAGGACAAAGATCTTTCTTGCCTGAACTATAAAGGACCTTTTAAGCACATAACAACAAATGCAGAGATTTTGGCATCGTCTTATTTCCAGAGGCCTTATTTTGTGGAAAGTAGAGCTCAGCGCTTCCTCTCCTCCCCCGTCCTCTCTTTGCTGTTCCTCTGATCCATTCGGATCTCCTGGCACAAACATGATTTCACCAGAGTTGCTCTGCAGTTGTGTAAAATTGCCTCTCTCCGAAAGAAATTTAGACGTTTCTGGGGTGACTGTTACTGCCTGTTATGATAATACAGCCTGCCGGCTGCTGTGTCCTAGCACGACGAGTATTTAAGTTCACATCTTATTCCAGCTACCTCTACTAAAGTGGGGTTAAGTAATGTGGAAGAAAGGAGTATAAATGAAGAGAGATGTACGCCTCGTTATTTTTCCACAAACCCTTTATCTTTCCTACAATTAAAATTACACTTCACTGTCTTCACTCATACTTCGTGTGTTTCTCAACTAAATCTTGTTACAGAAGTAGTGTCTATGTATCACAGACCAGAAGAACAATTAATCTGAGGTATGTCAGTCACATTCTGAAATGGCACTTTAACTCTCTGCCTTTTGTTCCGCTACTCTGTAAAGTCTGTATCTTGTTCTTCTGAATACCAAGAGAAGCATTTCAGTGCAACATCTGCATAAGCAAGAATTAGAGGTGTGGTTTGTATAATCAGATTACACAGCATTGTAAAATGGAGGCATAATATAAATAGCTTACGAAGTTTCTTTCAAGGCATACGTTACACTTAAAGGATCAAATCTTTTTCTGCCAATATTTTTGCAAAAAGTTGAATTGCTGATTATTGCAGCCACCCCTGTGCATCAAATGGAATCCTGATCCCATATTCAGTTTCTCTGTTTTTCCAACAGCACTGCTCAAATATCCCTTTAAATATTCCTCTCAACCACACACATATTACTCCATAAGAACAGATGGAGTTTATGCACAACTGGCTTTTTTTCTATAGCCAATCGAAGCTAGCAGCCAGACAAGACAGAAATTTGCTGAAAATCTGAATTCTTTTTGCAAGTTTAAAGATTTTATAAGATATCATTCATTGATTATGCAACGTCCATGGTCACAAGCATCTGTTGGTTGCATATGGGAGTTTAAACAAACTCCCTTTTTTATGCTACTGCACAAAATAAGACACAAGCGCATAACTTGCTTAAAAAGGAGGAGCACCACAGCAGCTTTGTTTGCAGGATGAGCTCTCTGCCGCCTCTGAATGGGGCAGAAACAATCAGTGAGAGAGGATGTACTGTATCATGCACCCTGAGCGCTCAGGGACAGACACGATAAAGCCAAATTTTCCCAGCTGGGCAGAAACAAGGGGAGCTGTGGCTGAGATTCAGCTCCAGCAACTTACAGGAAGATTATGAACAGTTCATAATAAGCAGAAGTCTTTCTGGCAACTGTTCCATATGTGTATGCAGATAATCTATCCATTTGGAAAAACTGTAGACCAAGTATATTTAAGGCTCCTGAAACTCATGGATTTATTCCTAATCATCAGAAGACATGCTTATACATTGCAGAGCTTCATTATCAGAACTCTGCCCTTCAGATTTCTGCCTCCAACCTCAGCTGTTTGTTTCAGTCCATTCAGCTCTATGAACACTGGAAAAGATTAATAAATCCTATTTTATACTCTCTTCCGTTCCTGACTATCAAAAGTTCAAACCCAACCATTACAAACACAACATTTACTTAATGGCATGCTTTGTTAAATAGCCCTGTTCAGTCCTCCTGAATATGCCAGGAACCCAGAAAAACAACTTAAAAAAAATTTTTGGAAAATTACTCTGACTCATTCAGTTTGTTTCCTTTTTTTCTACCATGATGAAACACTGAGCTGTAAGAATGGAGGCTTCCAGGGAGCACTAGGGAATTCATGTCACTGCTGACTCTGTTAAACATATCACACCGTGCTGTGCTATTTTTTTTTTTCCGAGACACAGAATTACCAGTTTTTTAGGTTGCTCTTCCTCAAGGTGGAAGAGAGGAACATACTAAAGAAATAATAGCAAAGCCAAAAAAACATCTATCACTGGGGAAAAAAAAAAAAAAAAAGAAAAAAATAAATCCCACAACCCCAAACAACAAGGACAGCAAGGAATTTTGATCAGAAAAGATGTTGGGTTGACTTGTCTTGACTCTTCCTGGATTTTCTATACTGCGCTGAGATCAGGTTCTTTCCATTCAAAACTCAGCACGTTTTCCCTTCCTATTCCACTTTTTCTCTCACATTGCCTCCTTCAGATCATTTCTCCTTGCTACCCTTGTATGATTCTAGTCCTGGCTTTGAACTTTCTTTCCAAGTACCATACCTTTATTTTTAAAAAGCTTTTCTTCTACGAATCTCAAGCCATCTAATCAATTAACACAATAAAGTTAAATTCACATAGACTGGTTTTCAACCAGTACTTAACCCAAAGCTCACTGTTTGTGTTTCAGACCTAAAATCCAAAAACATTTTTCCGAAAATATCAGTCAGTCTAGCAAAAGAGATTTATTTCCTCTCTCTTGAAAGGACCTATTCTTTTGTGAACACTACCACCAGTGTGCTCTCGGACCCAGCTTTTTCTGTTGCTGTCCTGTGCTGTATGTTGTATTTCTCTGACTTGTATCGTAAATTACTCAGAACCCATGCCTTACACCTGATAAGAATTTTATCAAGGATGGTCTACAAATAATATTACTGCAAGAGATCAGTTTTGTCATTGCTTTGCTAAAGTTCATTACAGCGTTTTGCTTACTCATTGTGTAATAGTGGCTTGTTTAGGACAAGCCTGATCTGAAAACCACGTTCTTCAAAGCTCGTATCTAGATTTTAGGAAAACCCCAAAGTTCAAGGCAAACTCCAAAGCCTGGGTGTAGGTTTGTATTGTCACACCCCCTCTAACACACCATAGCTCCTGCAGTGCAGTATGCTAGGACTAATGGCTTCATTTCTAGCCAATTTCTTTTCTAATTGCGTCTGGCTTTGCTTTATGCTTTCACAATCCAGTGTCTCTGTTGACACTGCAAGATAGGAGTAAGTCACATACAGAATGTCACGTTTAAATGCCACAATATATTGCAGAATACAGACAGAAATAGAAAATGGCAAAGCATGTGCAAAAGTCATCTCACAACTTTGCCAAGGCATTCGGGGCTTTTCTTTGGCTGGGTAATATTTTATTCAAACTCTTGCAGAATACACATAAATAAAATTTTTTGTTTTACATAATGAACATGGTCTGCTTAAAATCATGTTTCTCCTTCAATATAAACAATCCACAGCCTCTATACTTCCCACATTTAATCCACTGTAGCAAGTAAGGGGTGGGGGGGAAGAGATATTGCAGAAAAATTGCCTAGCTTCTGTTTCTTGACTTCCAAGTAGTGTTGGTCTTTTCCAAACCGGGGGGGGTGTGTGTCTTTGTATCTAGAATCTGCTGGGTGCTAATTTGACATGGCAATGAGATGAAAGTTGGATTCATGCTAGTTTCAACATCAGAGGATTGGAATGCAGCCTACTTAGCACAGAAGTCAAACAATTCACTGGCAATAGATTGCTTTCCACTTCTAGATCTGCTAAATAAATAGAAAACTAATTAACAGTGTAGTATGGCAGATGTAGCAGGTTTGAATTTCATTAGAGCACTGGCTAAGAACGGAAAGAGTCGAGAAGTCATTATATGTCCTAGTGTCTAATGAATCTTTCATACTGTCTTTTCTGTGGGACAGACAAGATACTATTTATGTGCCCTCTGAGTAAGAATTTCCTGATACATTTCCACTTAAAATAAGATTGAAAGTGTAAGCCCTTGAAACTCTTGCAAGTATTCTTTTCATTTTCCATAAAATTACTTTGGTTCCAAAACAGCAGGGTTGTGTATATTTGCTTTGTGCATTTCTGTTCAGCTACTTAAAGCTTTTTTAAACATGCTTTTCGCAGGGCATTTTTGTTTCATTATCTATATTTCTTTCTCCCTGATGAAAAGTGATAATAGGTTGTATTTCCTGTAGTAGTTAAGAACAGGGATCACACAAAGGAATATGTACACTCACATTCTGAAAGGGGAAAAAAAAAGTTAAGGCATTTATTTTCAGGCTTTTCCCCCTAAACACACATTAAACTGAACTTCCTATACCCAAGAATTGCATAACCAGATTTTGGCAGTATTAATTAACAATAACAGTAGTGTTTCACCCCATAAGAATCAATAAGATAATTACGTTACTTAGGAAATGGTCGTCATATGATTTTGCTTTCAGTGTATAATGAACAACATTAAGTTCTGTGCAACAGAAAGGTTTTACAAGCCAAACCAAGCCATAGGACCTGTCTGAAATTCTTCCAGGAAAGCCTGACTGAAGCCCTGTAGCAACTGCCTGATTTTACTAACTCTTATGGTGTGTGTATATATGCTTGCAAACACATATTCGTTTAATCAAGAAGTACATAAATTCTTAAACCATATACTCCCAGGAGGTAGTTTTGGCTGGCATGCAGGAAATACCAGGACCATTTCTGTATTTCAATATTTGGACCTTGAAACATTTTTGTCACACTCCACATAGCTTCATTCCTAGGCAAAAAAGAATTAAATATCTTTCAAGTGGCCATTATGAAGTTAAGTGCTGTACATAAATATGCATGAGAGGTCATTATTGCCAAGAGATGATGCTTAAAATGTTCAAGTGTCTCTTACTAAGATTTTCCTACTTGCTTTATGGCAGTAGAGCAAGTACTTCAAAGGTGTAGTTGCATCTCCAGAAACTGATTTCTATTTTTTGGCTTTTACCTCTTCTGTTTCCTTGTGGGATCTCCCAATGATCAAACATAAGCTCAAAGGTATCCCCAACAGTGGGCTGCTAAGACTGTTCGCTGGAAACTGTCCTTGTTAGTTGTATTGCTTTAGGGATTGTCTGTACCAGGGGCCTAGCTGGGACCCCTGTTAGTCCCTAAGAAACAGCAATCACCGCTAGAAGACCAGCAGATCAACTGCGCTCTGCAGCCTTTGCTTTCAGTCTCCGCAGAAGCCAGCTTCGGAGTCAAGTAAATGACTGGGATCCTCCTTTCTGCAACACCCCGCTCCCAGCCGGCCCCGCCGTACGGTCCCTGGTCGGACACACCTGAGAAACAGCCACCCTGCTCTCAGCTCCTCCGGTGGCGGGCAGGGCAGGAGGGTGGCAATGCAGCAACACGGCTGGCTTACTCGCCATCAGCTTTCGAAGAACAATGGGAAAGCGCAATGCAATGAGCAAGGCGTTGAAATTGAAAGAGCAACCGTGGGTGTGATAGCGGAGCTGAGGAATGCAAACATACACTCCTGGTAACCTTGGATTTCAGTCTATTCTTTGACAAAGGCAAGACCCAGAAAAGATCATGCAGTCAGTATATTTAGACACAAGTCTATAGCCTGCTGGGTTTCCAGCAGTGCTTAGCAGTTACATCTCCCAGAGATTACTGTGGGGGCTGCATACAGTCAGGAGCTCTTTGCAAATCTTGGGGTAGAGTCCTATCAAACCCTGTTTTCAGCAGTACCATTGAGCACAGGATACCTACAGTGTCAGCAGCTGTGCTCGTCAGATGCCACATTTACTGTGAATTTCCCCCGCCTTTTTTTATTTTTTTCCTCAGTTCCTCCAACGGGGATTTTGGCTCTCTCACGTTCATATTAGCTTGGTATGACGTCATTCCTCCAACTGCACAAACCTTTCCAAAATGCTTGTCAAACCTAGGACTGTTGTGGGTTGGGTTTCCTTCCCCCCCCACCCCCCCTTTCTGAAAACATGTGGGTAGAAGCATGAAATACATATTCCCAGTCTTTACTGAGATGCAACAGGAAAGCTCGCTCTTTTCTCAACACAGGGTAGCCTGGAGAAGGTGACTACATGGTCCCTGGCTGATGTTGCTCCTTTTCTGCCAAGTCAGTTAGTCACATCCTCTGTTACAGATGGCTGACTTGTAGATAACCCTGAGGACCAAATACGTCCTTCACTCCTGATCATAAAGCTAATTTATTCCTGTGCCTCCCCCCACAAATCCCAGTTCCTACCATACAACATGATTGAAATGAAATCCTACAATTATTTTTACGTTTCATTTTTTGCTCATGATTTCGATCACTTTTAGTAACATGGTCTGTATCCCCTCAGTACATCTAATTCCAGAGCCATGGCTCAACTTGGGAGTATATTGGTTCTTACTCTCTGGTTAATGCATCCATTTCTTGAGTTATTGTCTTTGCATCGATCTCTATTGATTCAGTTAAAAGAAACGTTATCCTCGTTTCCATCTCTGTGAGGGAGATGTGCTTGCATTACGGGACCTTTAATGGCAAGGTTATCTTTTGTGTCATAACCTTCATCTGCAAGGCATTTTACCAGTTATTTTTCATGAGTAATCTTCAGCACAGAGGCTGCTCAAGAGATGGAACAATCTCTGCGTCTGACGCTGTTCGGTATTTTGCACTTAGCTAATGAACACACCCATACAACAAGGGTCACTGCTGGCTTAGACCTATTCTTCTGTGGTAAGGAAGGATGTCGTCAAACCAGTAAATCTATCCAGGGCACAGAAGGAACAATAGCCAAAAGTATGCATGTTAATCCAGCAGAATTAAAGCTGCAGTAAGGATTTGATAACATCGTTTGAGAACAGCAAGGAAAAGAGCAGAGGAACAGCTGGCAGAAACTTCCCTGCTCTTTTATAGCCAGATGTTAAGCAAGACAAGTGGAGGTTGTGTGCTCAGACAAGAAGCTGTTTGGAAACAAGGGAAATGACATAGCCATCAGGAGGTTCACTTCCTCTGCACAAAGGCAGCCTCATTTCCAAAAAAAACCCCCCTGTGCTAATGAAAATGTTGCGAAGGCAGCAAAAGTAGCAATAGATGCTTTTTTTGCTAGCTCAGCAAAAGAAAAAAAAAAAAAAGATCATTTTTAACTCCCTCCTCAGCTAGAATCACCTACATTTGTGCACTAGGACTGCAGTGTTTGCTTGGCAGGCTACAGGCTACCTGTTAAAGCAGAGGACAAACCTCAGCAAGACAGTGGCGGCGGCTTTGTTACCGAACTGAGCTTGGGACAGCCTGGGAGCTTGTGTCTGAACACTTACTGCATTTTAGGGAAACGAAATTCTGACTCCCAAAAATAAAAAAGGAGAAACGAATCTGACCAGCTTTACATCAATTTAGCGTTCTGCTGCTCTGTGGCATGTTTCAAACACAAGCTCAGCTGACTTCTAAAAACAAAATAGGAGCCAGGGCTAACAATTTCTCAGCAGGCTGGGTTTGCCTGATAAATACCAGTTAGATGCATCAGCCTCCGAAGTTGAATGTAATCTCTGGAATTTTAAGCTCCCTCTTTCCATGCCACCTTCCAGCCCTCCCCCCACCCCAACACCTTTCTCCTCTTGCCCCCACCCCTTACAAACTATTAATTTTAAAACAATATGTCCCTAATCCTGTCACCATTCTGTATGGTCACCAAATCACCAGGCGAGACAGATCCCCAAGGGAAAACTCATGTCTCTGCATTGTCAGTAATGAATGGAATTATTTCATGCTTCACAATGCCCTTGAGGGGGAGTCATACCAATTAACATAACTGGGTTTTTCTTATTACATGATTGAAATTAATGAGAGAAGAAAAAATAAAAGGGAAAAAAGGAAGATAGTATAGAGTGGTGTTTTGTAATGCATTTTGATCAATAAGTTGAGGGTACATGACTATATTAGCAAATCCCAGCCCCTCAGAGACAATTTGCCTCAGTACTGAAGAAGGCAGGCTCTTTTTATCCACGTCAGTCCATCAAGACTGAACTCTATTTCAAAATAAGGTCTATGTAATATTTAAGTTTAGGGCAGGCCTTGTGATACATGTGACATGTTTCTGCCTGAGTTCACTAAGGGTAAAACTCTCCTAGAAGAGAAGTCCACGTCTGCTGATGGAAGTATACGGTCTTGGCTGTAAGTGTCTAGACTTCATGGAAGGGTGTAATGCTCAAGGCGGCTTTGCAGCCATCACAATGCAGCTCTAGCATCCCCTCATTTCTCCCTATCTTCACAGAAAAATAATTGCTTTGAAGATGGGTAAATGCCAGCAGCCAGTAGATTAGAAGTTAGGATCCCTTATTGGCCTTGTCACAGTTGGAACCTAATGAAGATTTTGACATCTTTTTTTTGGGCTAGATTCAAGAAAACGTACATGAGGGTGCAGCTGGCATCTCATGGTTTCCCTTGCACCGTGGTCTACAAGTCATTTACAGTAACAGTTTAACAATACCAATCTGAAACACACAGGGACATTAATACAGTAAAATTAATTCACTAAGGGAAGAATTTCTTCCAGGGGAAAGCAAGCTATTCACAGCAGCTCGCTGTAGGCATCCAACTTCAGTGGCTAACTAGGATCACCAGCCTGCCTCCATAGACACCAAAGCATTCAGTGATCAGCACAGGGCCCCAGGGAATCAGCTGCAGAAAATGTCCTCATTACCTCCTTTTCTGTACCAAGGTCATGGGGTCCCAAAGATGATTCTTGAGAAACTCCTCTGTTAACTTTTCTCCATTTACCTCCCTTCTCAAACTTACCCATTGTCATTTCCCCATTCGCCAAATCTTTTTCTGTCTCATGGTTCCCCTTTTAATCCTCAGGTCCTCCAGCTTCCATCTACATTTTCTAAGCAGGAGAACTAAGCATTTCCTTTATCTAGGACATAATTCAATATAATCAAAGGAAAGATGTCAGTTCACCTGGCGTAAGCTACTGCAGTTAGCTCAAATGTAGTATTTTCTTCCAGTTTATTTTTAATTCCATGTATCTGAATATTCTTCCTTTCAAAAATTTTGCTAGAGGTCTACATATAGGTAAGGCTGCCCATTTCCCCTGACTTACCTCCCCCTTCAGCCTCCCTCCCGCGGATGAACGCTGGAACCCAAAACTTCAGCGTTACATGTTGACTCAATCCCACTTTTCATATCATGCTGATATACGAACGGAGCGGCAACTGGGCCATACAGACCAGTCTCACTGGGCCATCCGCTCCCTCAGCTCGTTCTCTCTGCAGACCAATTACAATACATACAAATTAGAATAGCTTTCCTCTGGAGGATTCCAAAGAGCCTAAACCAAGAAGATGCTACACAGGAGAGCTATGGGCTGAAACACCTTCAGGAAGGGAGAGCAAGTTTTGAACTCAATTTCCCCACATCCCAGCTGCGTGCTCTAATTACTGCCATAACAGTAGGTTGCAAGAAGTTGGCCAAAAGGAGTGCCTGTGACCCAGCTCCAGCTGGGCTCCTGTTCCATGACAGCAAACACCCCGCAGAAACAGGTGCTGAACCGCCTTATGTCACTCGGTATCTGCAGCACGTCTTGTAGGTTATTTGCCCACTTAGCGTGAAACAAGCTTTGGGTCCCATTGCTAGGTAGCTATGTCTCCTTATGCACTGTAAATGCACATGTTAAGGTTATGAACTCCATCAAAGTCTATAAAAATTAGATGTTGTAATGGTCACACCTACTTCTTTCATTCCCTGTACTTTAAAAAGGAACACAAACAGAAACTTGGCTGCCATCTCAGATATTTTTCCTATGCTGACTTGCCCCAGCTATCTCCTTAAGGCATCTTTACCTTGATTTTATTTTTCCCGGCTTCATATTTTTTCAGGTTAAATTCCAAATGTCAGTGCAAACATCCTATGCTTCCAAAAGCCCTCCTCCTCTTTGCTCTCAGTTACACCTTTTTCTTTGATGTCCTCACTTTCTTGTGCTCTTTCTTCCAAGTGACAGCTGTACAGTGCTGAGTTCAGTAGAGAAGCGTCTCACTCCATTATCCACCTCTACCCTAAACAACCTGTACATATTTTTTTTTATCACAACCTAGATTCTATAATCAAGCCCAGAATTCAAATACTCAGTCCCATACCTCCCATCTCACACAGTGATGTGTCATGGAGCATCAAATCCCTGTACTCTTGAAATCTGAGGATGCTAAAATTAATTTTTTATTCATCTTAACTCCTTCTTTTTTTTCTTTTATTTAACGAGTAAAAGAATTGGTTTCTGGTTGTACCTGCCTTTCTAGTAAGGATAACCAGCTGTCTTGAGTGCTCCCTGGACATCTTAGATACGTCTTCCCCCATTATTCTCCTTTAAAAGTTTGAGATGTAACAATGTCTATTCTTCATTTCCCAGATCACTCTCCCATAGCTAGGTTAAGTTTCCCTTCTGATCTCATTCCTTTGGCATCTATTTTTTAAAATAAATCTGAGGAGTAAACAACCCTCTTTTTTAATAGTTCTTTATATTAGTGGGTTTATTCAATTACTTAATTCTCTGGTAGCCTTTACAGTTAACGATTGTTTATTTTCTGTCCCTGGAAAATGTGTAGAAACTGTGATGGACTTTCTACCTCTCCCTGCTGAATACTGAGGTACAAGTAGTAATTCACTTTCCTGGAAAAATCCCCCTTTTTTTGTCAAGGTATCCTCCCCCATTGCTCAGGAAGGGGATGACTGTCTCCCCGAGTAACCTTTGGCTTCCTATATACCAAATTTATAAAAACTGTTATTGTGTTTACATCTTCTCCCACCTTTTCTTTTCCTGTCTCGCTTTTTGGATGATTTTCTTGCTTTCTTTGTTCACAATAGGCTCTTGTACCCATTCCTGCAGCACTGACCCTGCTGATTTATAGGTCTCATATTCTTCTCTTTATTGCTGTTTGTATTTCCCTGGTCATCCACAATGGTAATTTCTACTCTAAGTATATTTATTTTTCAATGATATACAGATTTCTTTGACTCCATGGACCATACCTTTGAGTATTTTCCACTGTATCCTACCTTTTCACTGTCCTTTGCGGTTTGTTTAAGAATACATATGTGCCTCTCAGTGTTTTCTGTAAGTTCAAAGCTTTTGCACTTCTAACTTTGGGGAGTCACAAGTTCCTGTTCTCAGAACTAATGAAATTTAGCCTGTGTTTTCGTATCCTCCTCTGTTAGCCCTTCTGCATGATGCATAGTGTATCTGGGCAGATGCCAAGTGCCAGGATGCAAGCCCACGGCTTTCACTGTATATTCATAGTCTTTGCTATAGTTCCCATACAGCACATGAGTGCTTCCCAAATATGAACAAGCTTCCTTTCACACCACCCTGTGAGTAAAGAAAGTGTTATTATTTGCATGTTATGGAGAGGGAAACCAAGGTATAGAAGTTAAGATCCACATTTGTGAACGCATTTAAGTGCCTAACACTAATTCAGCTGAAAATAAAAGCAGTTTTCTGATTCTTTAAATTATTCTTTTTTTATTTCAGAAGCCCAGCTGCTTTCCTTTCAGAAGCTTCCCATTTTCCAACGCCTTCCAGCCCCCTTGATCTACTCACAGGTCCTGCCTCCACCAGCATAATTTTGTTCATTTCTCATGCCCACCTAATGCCCTCTTGTCTTCTTTGGTCTGACACAGAAGCTTAATGTATATGTACTTAATTAACACAGCTGAAGGCTAGGCCAGCCTGCAGCCAGCATTACTTCCAGCAAGGCAGCCCCTGGAGCCTGACAGCAGGTTTTTTTCAGCTTGCTTTGTTTTCCCATACCACCTAAAGCATGGAAGACACGGATATAACCCATTTCCTTTGCAGAGGTTTTAACTACTTAAATTCCTCAACTGGGGGAATTTGCTTCCTACACAGGTGCAAAAAAACCAAGGAGATGAACCTCCTAAACATACACTGTTGTAACCCCCAGACCACTGCTCCCAGAAGACCGTAAGACTCGCATATCCTAATACTTCCCCTGCTGAAACCCCACAGAGCCATTTCTACCCAAACAGATAAAAAACCCCTGCTGGTGCTGAGGCAGTGGGCTACACTACCAAAGTCTCCATCACCATTTCCCCAGCCTTTGCTCTCCTGCCCGCTCCCTGAGGATGCACGCTCTCTGCCAACACAGCCCAAAGGGGAAGCTCACCCCGACCGTGCCTGCGGGTGCTCACATTCAGGGCTGCAGGCTACCCGTGGCTGATCAAAACCCTTATGTCAGGGTACAGCCTGTTCCTGGTGGCTTTATCATCCACAGCTCCACAAGGGGTTTATCTGATGACATGTGGGGTGACATGCAGCACAGGCACTCTGGACTGAATTTCTCTCAGCCCTTGCTGTTAGTTACAGCACCACAAGATTTTGCCATGCATTTGAACAGGAACCTGGAAACTAGGGATCATGCTCCCCTTTTAGTTAGTAGAGATCAGACTGAACAGCCAGTGGGGTCAACAGATTCACCTCACCCTAACAAAAAGGTGTCCTTCTGGCCAGCTGGTGCACTGACTTCATCCCCGTTGACTACCAGCTCACTGCGCATGGGGCCAGAACCCCAAGCCAGACCAGGGGAAGCCCACCCGGGTCTCCCAGCGTACCAGGCCACTCCTCGGGCTGTGGGATTCTGCTTGCTCTCTCCTGGGTTATTGGCACAGGTGATGGCTGAGTCTTACCTACAGATGCGCAGAAATGCTGCCAGCGGTGCTCAGTGTGAGGGATTTAGCAGATGCTCACTCACATGATGTGAGACAGACAGCAACGCTCTGCCGACAGACAGACGGAGGCAGATAAAGGGAAATTAACGAGGAGAGCAGCAGGAAGGCAGTCCATCATGGTGCCACAGCCCTGCCTTCACCTACGTTGCCAGTTGGTTGCGAATGACCCTGTTTTATCAGGCACTCAGAAATCACACAGCAGTCACAGCGCCAGGCAGTTTATGGCACTAGCGAGTTTGCTGTTACAATAAAATGCTAATATTTTGAACAATCAGGTACTCACCACCATAAAATAAAGCTAAGCACTCTAGATCCTGCTTAACAAGCCTGCTAATGCACTATCGAAATCAATGACACGTTTGAATAGTAAGAACTGCCCTGAAGCTTTTTAAAGCCTGCTGTCCTTATTTTTCATTTCGGGAGCAGAAGCATTACTTCTAGGAGGGTACCTTCTGCTTGAAAGACAACAGGACCAAAAGCACAAATACAAGCACACAGATTGGTTGTTAACAAGTGCCAGCAAATAGCATCCAACAAGTCACTTCATCTTCCCCTACCTCAGTTTCTTCAGCTTGCGGAGAGGCAGATATAAAAACAGGAATGGTCTTCTCTAGCGCTCAAGCACTTTGTGACTCATGGATGGATGGAAATGCAGTATTAAAGGTTACAGGAAATTATTGTTAAATGGGCTCAAGTGATGTTTGTTTACACAATGCAGTCTTGGTAAAGCAATTGCAGATAAAACCTATATCAAAAAAGTTTAAGCAAAAGCATCCGTCGCAAACTAAAATATGGAATTCCGTGAGAGCAAAGAATGAGAAAATGGGAACTGCATAATTGCAGACAGGAAAGGACAATGGGGAAATAATGACAAATCAAATATAGCAACTTTTTTCTGTCTCAAATGACACTTCTCATCAGCTAGCTTATGTCAAAGGAAGAAAAAAAAATCTCCTGTGACTTTTATCTATTAGATTTTGCTCTGAATACCTGCCACGCTCTGGAGCTATGGCTGCAAGAAGGCCCAGCTCTGCCACTCTCAGCTAATAGGTTTGATTGTTCTCTCTGAAATTATACTCACAGATAGTGACCTGCGAGTCAGTCTGACAGTCGGCTTCGCACTGGGAAGAAAGTCCCCAAGATAAGGCGCCATGTGAGCGACTGGTGCAGACCGACAGCCTGCAGCAGAGCTCTGCCGCCCCATGGATGCTGCTGCCTCTCCACGTGCATAGGTTACGTTGTTGATGGTGAGATAAGTCGCTGCAATCCACAAAGTGCTGGTGTTTAGTATACAGTATTTATATTTTATGAATGTTAACAAGCAAGAAGCCCTGCACAACTGAGCAGTTACGAGCTCAAAAGGCTTTGTGAGATATTTTCTCTAAGGGCTCATTAATGTGGTCTTTTAATGGAGTACTTGCATATCTGAATCTTTAACTGTAGCTATAAATAGAGTTTATAAGCACTTGACAGTGTGTGGCAAAGCTGTTAGCAGTGCTTGCCCTGCTTCTTTGCAACTTCCATTTGCAAAGGATATTTAAAAGGTGGAATTTAAACGTTTCCCAAAATGCAGACTTGCATACGTCCTAATAACACTGCGCTCTGAATACTGTTTTCACTGGGTTTAACACATTTGCCATGTTCCCGCAATTAACTGAGCATCACGACACCTCAACAAAACAGCTAGTATTGCCACACTATTGAAGGGAAAATTAGGGCATAAAGAGGTCAAGCTACAACCCAAATGTCCCACAGCAAGTCAATAGCAGAGCAGGGGTGGGAACCAATGAACTCTAATTACCTGCCCTAATCATTAAACCTAGAGAGACAAATTCTGCCATTATTTCCACTAGTGCTGAAAGTAGAGTCACTCCAGGCATGTAAGCCACTGACACTGGCTGATGTAGCCAACAGCTGGGTCTTCCCTTCCGTACCAGGTTCCCTTGCCCTGCTAAATGTCCGCACTGTGCTGACCAGGTAGCTTTCTCCCCTCTCTTGATGATCTGTTTAGAGTAATGACATTTTCAGCTCACAAGCCCACACGAAACAACCTTAAACACACTTTTGCCCGCCCTAGTGAAGAACCAACAGAATTACCCAGCTTAATGTACTATACAGGAGTGTTGGTTTATGATGATATAGTAAAAGCTGCTGGATGATCACAGCTTTTAATAAATCACTATATAGTATTATCCATAAAATTGCCATTTCCATGCACTGCAGAACTTGTGACAGCTCTCTTATTTTGCCTGGCCACCTGGGGTGTATCCGTGTAACGCACGTGCAGCATGTCCACACTGCTGCCCTGTGCAAAGAAGCAGATCAAGCATGACAAGTTTGAAGGGCTAGTTTCCAAAATGCAGGCAACTTAAAGCATCTACCACAGCCTAAGGAATCTGTAAGGTATAAACAGGCCTTTCTTCACCTGTTTGGTTTTTTAAAGTAATTTTAAAATAATGTTTAAAAATAATTTTTAAAAATGGACATCTAAAATATTTCCCTGTTTCAATGGGCCCTAGAAGCCTTGACAGCCTCAGCAGAGGAACAGAGTGGCACATCCACCTTCACCTGGCTTTCCACCATACTCTTCCTATCCAGTCGATGCATTGGCATATTTCTCCAGTAACACAACAGGGGCTGAAGCCCAGCCATTCTAGATGTTGTCTAGAAAAGGAAACACACAGCTCCTGAGGCCTCACTGGGAAAGACTTACCTAGCTTCAGCACTCAGTGGTATAGTACATCTACATGGATAGAAATACATATATTTACTAGGGTGCAGGCCCTGAACACACTCACAAAGTCTCTTTAAGATGATTACAGGGGATGTGTTGTCCTCTCAGGCTGGCATCTATTACAGGTCATTATTTGGATTTTACGCTAGCAAGTCTGAATGCTTCCATTTTTGGTTTATCTCCAATGCGACTGCAATCGAGTTTTCCGCATGCATAGATCCTGAATTTATTTTAACCGTGCTCAGTGTTTAGAAGGTAAGTGAGGATGTTATTAGCTACCAGTCTGCATCTATGAATGATCACTTATACTTTCTCAGTGGTTTGGTTCAGACGTGTGAGAGAATATGTTAGCTTGTAATGAGAATATCATGGGCTGAATTGCTTGAGGGAGCCTGTTGTCAGATGTTACTTTTATCTGGGGGTGGGGGTGTAGAATCAACCAGAATAATTTATAGCTTTAAACTGCTGGTTTTTTTGTGAGCATGTATTAGATGCTTTAACACCATTAAACTATTGTAAACCAAAACATGATTAAATATTTAAGCAGTATTCTCTTTCCTGCACAGGGATAAGTATCTATTTGTCTTGTATCACAATTGTACGTACTTAACGTATTTTCAGCACCATGGTGCCCCACAGCACAAGCTCAGGACTGGTACCTTCTGGAGGAGCCGGTGGGTACCTCCAAGGATGTTGTCTGAGCAGGAGAATCAGGAACCACATCCTCCTGTTAGAGCAGAGAAAGCACAATAAGAGTTTTGCCTCCTCCTCAGTCACCTGTGTCCACCTACCACAGGGATACATTTTTCTCTGCTCTTTAGTTAATTTGCATCTTCCTCCTTCTTCCCCACCATTAATCTTCCTTGCCTTGACCTTCTCCCCCCTGCTGCCTTTCGCCTCCCACACACTATTGGTCCCTCTCCTCCCAGAACATTTCCTCCTTCTCTCATTAGCTTTTTTCACCTTCCTCTTAAGACTGCAAAAACCTTTCAATCCTTCAGCCCTATAACATTGAGCATTTCCTCCTATGCTCACTTTGCCTTTTCAGTTCTTCCCTGGAAACCTGCATTTCAGAGGAGCTCAGCTTCATTTTTCCTGCTTGCTGCGGGCTCTGAGCCTGCTCAGAGGCATTTCTGAGCATGTGCTGGTGTGCTGAGCTAAACACCACAGAGAAGAGGAGACAGGCTGGGACCAGGTCACCAGATCTGAGCAGCCCTTGCTGGGAGAGCATTTGATTTCTGCTGCCTCTCCATGGCCTGGCAGGATGACCATTCACTGAGGCATAATTTGCCAGGACATTTTTGCCCAGCTGCAGGTCAGCTCAGATCCACCACCTTGAAATGGCAGCTGTATATTTCTCTTTCAGCACTATGGAGTGGTCCATTGGAGGATTTTCCACCTGGATCCCAAACAGGACATCAGACAGGGAGACAAAGCCTAAAGTACAGGCCCTGCATACCAGGTGCCTCCTCAGCAGCACTTACATATGTTTCTCTAGCCTGGTGTCCAAAAGGCTGCTTTAATTATTGACTTGGGCAGCAGCACTAGATCATCATTCAGCTCAAGGAGAAAATGATCAAAAATCATATAAACATAGGACTCAGCTAAAAAATTACAGTGAACTACTAGGAAGGCTGGTTCTGCGCTTCTGTATGCAGCTATAAATCAGGGTTAGTGAGGCAGTGGAGAAAGCAAGACAGGACTGCAACCTGCTGTGAGCAAGAGAACAGGGCTCTGCATTTTGTCCTCAAGGGGTGGGTTTCCTTTTCCTGGAAGAGAAGCCAGGGACAAAAGCCACAGAAACAGTGCAGGACCCAGCTACTGACCATAAGGGCAACTGTTGCAGAAGGGCTTGCGCTGTAGGCTGAACTCTCATTTCCTCTGCAGCAGGATGTCCCCATCCACATGGCACATTGCACCCTGCAACATGTTAGCTCTCAGTTCAGCAGGCAAGGCCCATGAGCTGTCACTTTCAGGTTCCTGTATGGGAAGATTTGGACGTTTGACCTATTAATCTTGTTCAGGAGAGGCTGCTCTTCCAGCTGAGGCTGGAGAGGACTCTGTGTCTTTATCCCCAGCAAGTTTTTGCAGAAGCAGTTGTGCCTGTCAGGAAGGTGCAGACCCAAAGTGGCTCCAGCAGAAATTGGGACTTTGAGGTGGTCCTGATCATCTCCCTGCCTGTGCACAGATTGTGCCCCGCTCACTGAGGTGTCCCACAGCATTCCTGGTGTCACAGATACAAGGTTACAGTCGATCTAACAGGCAAGATATTTTCAGCTTGGTTCAGACTTAAGTTATCTTGGGTATTTTTCCCCATTTCTGCTATTTGAATTGGGTTTTATAAGTGAAAAAGAATAAGGCAGGCATACAGTTTCATGTTTCCCTGTTAAATTCAAGTTTAAGGGTTATTACCTATTTCAGCACAAGCAGCTGCTAACACAAAGCTTGCTCCCCCCCCAATTTAGTTTCATTCGCAAATTCCACGTGTACCTGTGATGTGAAACGGGCTGACCCCAGCGTGCCGCACACCTCTCCTCGCAGCCCTTCCCCACAGCCAGGGGAGCACAGCCCTCACCCCCTTCATCCCCCTCTGCCCAGGGGGTACCGTCTCTGCCCCAGCCTGTTCCCAGACACCTTTGGGCATCAGCCACCCCTGGTTTTTGCAGTTACACTACTTTCCTCCATCCATCAAGCACAGCATCGGGGTGGGCCACCCACAGCAGGGGCGCTTGGGCATCAGGTGCTGCAGGCGAGATGGGTTGTTACAGGCATACGGTGGGGAGGTCCCAAAAGGAAGCCCTTGGCACCACAAGAAGGCAGGGTACCACGTGTGGCAGGGACATCAGGCAGCTGCAAAACCTGCAGTGCAAACCCTCTATATATGCTTTTATGGCATTAGATTTATTGCGCTTTTATAGGGCATTTACTGAAATAAGTGAAGAGGCATAAAGTTCACAGTAAAAAAAGAAATGCCTTTCACAGCAAATTTCATGATTCTTATTATTGTCTGATAGCAGCAGTTTTGTATAAATTCCTAAACAAACAGATCATATCACTGATTTTAACCTTGCCTAGTCTTTACAGCAAGGTGCATGCTACCTTTATATCAAATCACAACATGACGTAAGAGACTGAGCTTTCCCAGCCTCCTGACATTTTCTGTAGAAAGTCATTTAGATAGAAAAATGCAGGTTAAGAGCTAATGAGTTAAAGAGATTAAAAGTGCACAAACCAAAGCAAGACAAAGAAGCCAACTGAAATGACCCCACAGCAATAAGATGAGGTTATGGTTAAAATGCAAATACAGTCCTTCTAAAGTGCTGCTTAGGGTAGAAAACAAATTATCCAGGAAAACAACCTAATGGAATCTACTATATAGCAGCAACATAAGTTTAAGGTAAGGTCACAGGCTTGTTCCCACTCTGCTTTCTCATATGAATAGACCCCTTTGACTTAATTAAGGCCCACCTGAAGGCTAAGAAAGGCAATATCTAGCTGCAAAGGCTGCTGTGTGCATCTACAGCTGGTTCTGTACATGCTGAACTGAAACCAGAGAAGTCACACAGCGTCGCTTCCCCATTTCACTCTCATTGACACCGAGAAACGAGGAGGAGGTCTGGCATCAGAACAGCATCAGCAGTTGTTAGGGCAGGCGACTGGGTTTCATCCTCTGCTCTAACACTCGTTTTCTGTGTGACTTCAGTTTGCTCAGCTAAAAGCAGAAATAGCAGCACTTCCTGACCACGCGGCAGCACTTCAGGTTTCAGCTGGCTGTCTCTGGGGAGCCACCGACCCCTGGGAAGAGGGCTCTACACAGGTCCACCATGCCAGCCATAACACTGCCCCACATCCACCGAGGCGTAAAAGAGAAAGTGGGCTTCTGCTGAGCACTAGAAGTGAGTGGTCACAGCTCTTCCCCAGTCCCTTTATATTTGCAGCGTTTACATTGTTCCTGTTCTTGCCTGGAGCAAAGCTAGTCGAGAGAAGCAGCAGAGGCATCTCCCTTGAAAAAATATCACTGTGTTCAAACCCTTGCCCTGGTGCCTCCTCCTCCTCCCAGCCACGGAACCCAGCTGATGCCAATTGCCGGCTGCATTTCCTGGCTGTAGCCACCATCTGTCATGGCAGGAAGGAAGCAGATGTGCAGACTTTGGCAGCTCAGTGCATGCCGGGCACGCTGGGAGTCTGCTTTTGCCAGGAGCTGGTCAGTGGGTGCTGCAGGACTGGGCTCAGCTGGTGCCTGGCCACCACCAGGCCCACAAACAGCTGGGTGAGGTGGCCACTAAACACCCCACTTGGTGCTGGGAAAGGGTCCGTTCACTGACCTCTGTGGAGAGCTTTGAGGGCATCTCCCACCCTTGGTTCACAAGCTCAGACGCGGGTTGAGGCCAGGGCACAGCTTGTTTCACCCGACTCCCAGCCAAGTTTCCAGACTTTTCTGCATCTCAGTGGCAGCATCTGCCCTTTGAGGTTTACTTGGGAATGTTTATGAAGGAGCAGTCACTTCCCTGAGCCTTTGGTACGGCAGGTGCCTGTCTCCCCATGGACCAGGCAGGCCGGCAGGGTCAGCCCCATGGTTTCACAGGAGGGAGAGGGAGACAAATGTCATGAGATGACTCAGGCAAAGCAAAGGAAGCTGCACTGTATAATTTAAGAAAAACATTTACATTTTCATGGGAAACCTGAAACCGAAAACTGGAAATTAAAAACTACTGTTTGTACAACTGCCTTCTATTGATCAAATTATAGAAAACAGCCATGACCGAGGGCTGTGGGGAAACCAAACACACACTCAACACACCATCCATCTCCATTCCCCAAACGTAATTATAACAATACGGGAGACAAGAAGAGACAGTGCAATACTACACACTGGTAATAAAAAGCTGGAAATATTTGTGGGTATGAAGGGAAGCTGTTGAGCAGAGGCAATGCAACCATCTTCTTGGGAGCTGAAAAATGCTCGAGGAAGAAAAGCTTTAAAAAACTCTGCTAAAAACAGAAGAATACTATTTTTCTTTCTTTAAGGAGAAAAAAAACCCAACTATTATAGTATGTATGAAGGAACACTGCAGGGTTTGCAACTGCTCAACTTTCCTACTGCACGTGGTACCCAAATTGTCTTATAATTAAAAGCTGCTATAACACAGACTGCAAAAACCAATCCTGCACTATGTCAGTAACAAAATTATTGATAGAAGAGGGTCTTACTGAGTTTATTTAGTCCCTGTTATCATCATTACCAGCTTTGAGTAACAGGATCCATCCCTTAAAGAAGGCCAGAACACTGTTACACAGGTTTTTATACATATATATATGTATGTAGGATTTAAAAGCAAACAGTCAGATTTTAGTAGTTTAAATTTCTTTTCTGTGATGAGAATTTATTTTTTCCTTCTACTGATAAGGGAGAAACCTTATTAATGAGGCCTCAGTGGTAGTTACACTGCTGCCACTGCACTGCAAGAGATGTACACATTTTTTTCCCAAGAAGGGTTTAACTGCCTTGTAGATCCATAAAGATATTTCACAGAGAAAGCTTTATTCAACTGGAGCTCTTAAACCTCCTTTGTGAAATGTTGTGGTATTTTGTGAGATATGTGGCCTTTGCTATGCACGTGATGCTGGTAGGTTTCTAGGCATGCAAGTTCAAGAGCTTTATTTTCCAGAGTTTTTTTTTTTCAATCTATTAAGCTCATTGGTAGCACTGCATGCACTTCAGGATGGAAGGAAAAGAAAAATAACTGCTAAGTCTTTCTGCCTCCTGCAGAAGTAGCTGGATTCGCTGCTGTTGTCTTTGCAGAGAAGCTCAGATGCTGGTTTCAGCAGCTTGCAGGTTCACAGCCCTGGAATGTTTCTGGTGGGTCTTTCCTCCTTCGTTAGGAACATTCCTGTGATGCGGGGGATTCCTATCAAAACTATCATCACCCTCGCAACTGAGTAATTTCCCCGCCTTTGAATACAGACAGCTGCTGAGCTACAGAAAACATCACTCTGTCTATAGAATTCTTCACAGAGGGTTTTTTCCCTTAATGTTGCATTTTTATGTACTTGTACACCCAGCCCCTATGGGGGAAGTGAACAAAAGGCCTTTTTTAAAAGCAATCTTTCAGAATGCTCCAATTGTGCCCTTAATTGCATCAAAGTACACGTGGGCTCAGCTCTATGTGGACATAGTTTTAGATGTAGGTTGACTTTAAGCAAGCCACACATTTTATACCAAAGCAACACATAAAAGCAGGCACAAGAAAAAAAAACAACTTTCATTTAGTCACATTACTGCTGTAAGTAATAATGCATAGCAAGCAATAATTGGATACAAGAAGTTTAGAGCAGATGTTCCCTTTACTTTGATTCTAGAGGCAGTGCAGTAGCAATTTCTTCCTTTGTAACAGACATAAATGATTCAGTGTTAATAAAAAAGTTTCAGACACTGAGTTCTTCCAGTGAATAGCTGAGGAATAACACGCACACTGTGAAATGTGGGGCTGAACAAGGGCTTCCACGTATTCCTCCTTCCCTGCACCAAGAGTGAGATCTTTGAAAGAGACCTGAATCTTTGGACTTACAGTAGTCATTTTAAAGCACTATTTCTGCTAGGTATTATTCTTTTTTTTTTTTTTTTTTCTCCTTGGAAAGAATTTAGTTGCTTTCCAAAGAGGTGGGGAATTGCAGACCACCTTCCTTGGGGTCTCTTGCCTGGCATGTGCCTGGGAACAGGCTTACTCCAGCCCTGGGGCAACACCACCACCAGCAGCTGCATTGGCCCCTACGGGGTAAAAAGGAAGGAGGTTTGGCAGGTTGTGCTGCTGGCCACAGGAGCCAGGCTCAGCTCCACAACACCTGATAATATCCTTCCTACAATGGTGACACCATCCAGTCCATCAAGAGGGGATGTTGCTGTGAGCAGGTTGGGGCAGACACAGTAGCACCTGGAGAAGGAGATGACTGCAGAAAATTCACTCCCTCCCCAGCACCACCAGCATCAGCAGCTCCAAGCACACCTTGAAAGTCACATAGGAAGTAAGGGGGAAAGTCCTAGGCTACTCCATATCGCAGCGTGGGGGCACCTGTCCAGCCTATCACACAAGCACAGCCTATAGAGGCTCTGCCACAAAAAGCCCAGAAAACTCCCAGCCAGTAGCTGCAGGGACAAATGGTGGCCCAGAGAGGCAGGAGTTTGGGATGCACAGCTGCAGGGGCCCAAAAGGCTGGACAAACACAGCCTTTCAGCACTCCTGAGCCAAGAGTTTCCCGCTATTTGCTCTCACTTCTGTCCCCCACTTGCAGCAGAGCTGATATTTTTCTCCCAATACACCATAGCATTATGCAGGAGGAGGAGGAGGACTTATTCCAGAAGTGTTTTGCCTCAGCTACTGCCCTGGCAGTAGCTCTGGGGTGAAAGAGACCCAAGTTCCTCAAAACTCACATTACACAAAACAATCTGCAAAACAATTCTGGCCTTTGCCAGAATAGCTGGTCCCTCCTGCCCTCTTCTCATCAGCTGCCCCTCTACCCACCTGGCGCTCTCAGCCTCTCTTCCAGCTCGACACAGCACCGCAGGGACCCAGGAGAAGCAGGAAGTGAGAACACACAAAAATGAGGTAATGGGACTAAGGCATGAGATAGAGATGGCAAGATGCAGGGATATCATTTTCTGCTTCTAGGGCTGGAGTTACGTGAGCTGAGCTGCCTTTCGGTAATTGCTCCTTAGGTATTACACCCAGAAAACAGAAATTGAAATCTGATAGAGTTGGATGGATCACACATTTAAAGCCAGGCCTCCCCTGATAATGCAATAATGTGCAACATGAGGTAGCCACTTTATGTCAGACAAAGTTTTGTCTGGCCTATGCCCAGTAAGCCTCAGCATCCAACACTTGTATGTGCTGTGGACAGGACACGCTTGAGATGTGGAGACCTCCTCAAGCCTCCTGATGTTTTTCAAGGAGTTAATCCACAAGTTTTCTTTGATCACTTTACCCGTATCAGAGAACAATGTGATTCCATGCAAGGTCAGCATGGGTCCATGGAAGGCACGGAGCTGCGGTGGTTATGGATGCTAGTAGTTACACTTACATTTGCACATGAATGTGCTGTAAGTCACCAAAAGCACCAGTGCTTTTATCTGCAATCACATTAAATATGGTGGTGTCAATTCCTCTCTACCAAGTCATGTATCATATGGCCACAGAGTTGGAAGAGGCGCAGAGATGAGACCCAAGACCAACATGTTCCCACTGTACCAGAGTGGAGCAGGCTGAGGCAGCAGGCTGGCTGGCAGCTGCTCCCCTTCTGTCCTCCAACAGCCTTAACCTCTGACTTTTTTTTTTTTTTTTTTAAGAAAACATTATGCTGATGCAGATGAACACAGGAAGTTTGGACTGCCTAGATAATTTAATAAACTAAGGGTACCTTATACCCGTTTCTTGAGACAGGGTAAAGACCCAACACTCTGATGCTCTGTTTAGCTGCCCCCTTTCTTCCTGTTACCTCAATGCATTCAAACAACCCTCACGAAGGCAGAGCAAGAAGGCCGGGATTTAACTTCTTTCAGCATTTGTAAAGCCCCAGGATTAGTTCCCATTTTATCCCCTCTCAACCCACGCCCTCAGCAGCCAGGGTCAGGAGACCACAGCAGATGCAGAGGGCTCCTGTGCACGCAGGCACCCGCAGGGCCAGCAGCAGCAGAGAAGGTGCAGTCCCAAAAATGTGCCTCTGCACTTCTTTCCCCACGAGGACGCTGGTTCTTCCATAGCTTGAGGCTTTCGCTCTACACGAGGGACTCTGTTGGCAAGAAATCTGAGCAGCCATTCCTTTCCCCCTCCCTTTCTGCTGGAGGAAGGGGGCTCAGGGCATGTGCCTGGCCAGCCAGTGCCCCAGCAGGGTGGCCAAGATCAGGTGCTTCTCCTGCTAACAGGGAAGTGCAGACTGGGAAGCAGAGCAATGACCAGTGCTGGGCATGCCGACCCCAGGTGATGCTGCACAGTCCTGCTGCACCCACGGCCCCCAGTGTACAGAGAACGCAGGGGTTTATGATCCAGCAGTTTGTGAGGGCTGTGCAGTTTGTTAACTGCCTGACTCCTGAGTGTTGGTAAAAAATTAAGTATTGTTGATTTGTGGAATAAATACCCAAACTGGCATCACAAAAGGGATGCTCAGCATGCAGCTGACTCCCAGCTTTGCAAGAAACCTACACTTTCCTCCCTGAGGGTGCAGATTGTCCCTCTCAGATCAGGCAGACTTCCACCCACCTCACCAGAAGCCATGCCAAAGGGCACCCACCAGCCCAGAGGTGCTGAGACACCTATTCCTCCCTCTGGACATGCCATCCTAAGGAGGTAAGAGCTCTCAGCAAGGAGCCCCACAGAGATACCCAGGTTGTATTCACTAGGCAAGAACAAGTGCAGCTAAGACATGCCCCGTCACACACACTCCCCTTCCCTCCCCTCACACGCCGGAAGGATTATGGGGCCAGTGCAGGGAACTTCTTGTCCTGCCAGGGCATGAACCTTCCTCTCCCAGTGGCACAAAGCAACTCCAAGCAGTTGCAAGCAGACAGGCTTTGTACAGAGTTCCCACAAACATCGCTGCTTTTATTTAAAGCAGAAAACACAGGATGTTACAGATGAGTGGAAAAATGTGAACTGCCCCACTGCCTGCAGAGCCCCTCAGTCTGGAGAATGCTTTTCTGGAAGTCAGAGGGTCTCCAGACAGGATTAGGCAAGCACATAGTGCCTGCTTTAGCTTTTCATTTTTGTCCTGCTTGGCTGCAGCTACACCTCCCTGCACCCCACAAACAAACAGCACCACCCAGCCAGGGTCCCATACCTTCCCTCCCACTTACAGCTTCCCATAACCCTTTTGTATTTGACTCCTGGGAAGCCTTTTTCAAACCCCTTTTGTCAGCTCCATCTCTTTGAAACACTGGAAAGCTACCAGGAAGAAGCCTGGCTCCGGCTCCCCACCGCCAGCGCTGGCAGCAGCTTGCCCAGTCCTCTGCCAGGCTCTGCCCCTCCGCAGGAGCCCACAGGCAGCCCGGGCCAAAGCCAGGCAGGAGCTGCAGCCACCTCTGCCCCTGCCCAGCTTCACACAGACAAGCTGTACCATTCAGCAGCTCAACAGCTTGTGCAGAAACTGCTTTATAGCACCCACCAGCATTCACAAAATGCCAGAGCTCCTAAAACTCTGACACCTGTTACAGAGTTTCCTTACAGAGCTTTGGGGAGAAACCATTAAAAAGATCTCATTTTATTCCTGTTCTGATGATTAGGCAAGACAAAGAATGCCACAGATATCCTAACATGTTTATCAAGATAAACTGGAGACACCTCAAATATTTAGTCTCAGAAAACCAGCAGTTATGACTTGCTTAATCATCCATAGGGTCCTTTACTGATGCTACTTGCCTTGCAGCAGCTGGAGAGCTAGAGATACACAGCCCTCAGAGCAAAGCCCAAGCCACCTCAATTCTGTAAAGCCAAGTTACATTTAATACTACTGTGCTTAATTTATACCCCTTGAAACACCTGGCCCAGAGTTCCTTTTAACTGATTACAGTTAGAAACTGTTGATTGGCTTGTCTTAGTGTCAGTGACCACAATTATACGATCTGGTGAAAGGAGAGGCAGTTAGTATTTTTTAACCACAATTCAATTTTTTGAGCGTAGCAAAATAGCTAAGCAGTGTATTGAATGACATAGTATTACTCATATGCTTAAGCACCTGGGTCCTTGATCTTGTGCTTTATAAAGTGCTCTGAGCTGTGCTGTAATTACCTATAAATATGCTGCTGATCATGCTTAAAGGGACACTGTCAAGGTTGGCGGGCCTACAGTATGACTTAGTAAAATGACATCTCGACATAGTTTTATTCTCAGTGTTCCTAAATTACCAACCTGTGGTTTTTATCATGCTTCTTTTTATCAGTCCAGCTCCTAGGATTAATAAGGTTATGGGAAAATGTCCACTTTTGAAGCAATGGCCCAGTCTCATAGAAAGAGTGTGATAGAGGCTAACGTTCCTATCCTGAACGTGCATGTAAAAGCACTTTGCTGTAAAACCTATTTTTCCTGATGTGAATGGGCATGACCTTTATTGCCCTTATGGTTTGCAATAAAGTCACCCCTTGCTGAAGCAACGTCTTGTGAAAGAAATCAAGAGCACAGGGCTGAGGGGATCAGGTCCAGGCAAGTCTGCTGCTGCACAAAGTACCCACTTTCCGTGGCATCCCTTTGTCAGTCAGTAGTCTTGTCCTAGTTGAGCTAAAAGGGAAAGGATGCAAAAAGAGTGAGTCAGGGAATAGAGTTACAAAGCTGGTGAGGAGCCTGCAACTTCATCTTGTCCTCAGCAGCGCTGCCAGGATGCAGAGGGGTGATGGGAAATCCTAGGGACCAGAGCCCTTTCCCATACCGTCCCTTCTGCGAGCAGCTCTGTGGCTGGAGCCCAGCGGCGGGGGATCTGAAGCCAGCTACTGAGGAGTTTTTTGGTCTCAGGCAAAGAGCGGTACTGGGCTTTCTCTTAAGGACAGAATACAAATAGCTAAGGAGTGAAAGGTGGCCTGGGATTATTCCTTTCATGAAGGGCCTGATTTGTTTCTGAGCTGAATAACTCAGCTCCCTCCAAGCGGCAGTCCTCCAGCACACTTTGTACTCATGGGAAACCTGCCGTGCCACAGTAACCAAACCCATAGGTGCCAGTAAATGAATAAGTATGGCTTAGTGGTGCCAGGGACCATGCAGGACAGGGGTCTGCTGAGGGGAAATAGAGGGAGAAACTCAAAGTGAAGGCTGAGCTGATAGTGCCAGCATGGCTGTGTAGAAAGGCATTTTTGGAAGAGGAGATGTGGCCTTAGCCCCCTTGTGGTATCCTGCTAGGCTGTGCTGCAAGGTTTGAAGATGAAGTCTTGAGTTTTCCAAGACATGGGCCTACAGCCAGGCTTCACTTGCCTTTCTGACTGGGAGGTGAAAGATTTGGAGATATCCTAGGTGTGAGGCAGCGTATTGGATGTGGTCATCCATCACAGGTGTGTGTTAGTCACAGCATAGACACTGCCTAAACTCTAGGGACTAGAGGGAAGCCCTGGCACTGCATAAAAGAAAACTCAGGAAGAACCAAAAATGAAATAGAAAAGAAAGTTCTCCAGAGCCTGGGAAAACGGCACACCTGCAGCAGCCATGTCTAAACTGGAGACTGGTGATCGCTCATGGCCAGTGGCATCACTTGATGCTGCAGTTCCTCAAAGAGGCAGGAAGAGAAAAAAAATCTTCCTCTTAACTTTTTTTCAATTACAGGAAAGAGAAGAAAGTAAAAGAAAGAAAAAAAATCCTCAGGCTGAAGATCCCACAGACCAGAAAAAGGCAAGTATAATGTCAGCCTGACGACAGATCCAGCTCAGAGTTTCAGCAGGTGGGAAGGCGCTCCCCACGCTTCCACTACGCACCCAAGAGAACAGGGCATCGAAGGAGCTGTGTGTCTCACACAGGCAAGCCTTGCAGGGTGTGAATATGGATGTGGATAAAGCACTTGGAAAAAGTCTCATGAGTCTAACACCAAAGAGTGCATTTCGAGCTCTAGCACTTACAAAGAGACACTTGAAAGTGAAACTTGCATGTATTTTAAGAGCTTCCAGGAACCAGTATAAAAGTAAAATAAGCCCAAAGCCTGTCCTTTTAAAAATCTCGTGCTTTTTAGGCAAAGCTCATATCTCCTGATTTGTTTTGAGCTGTCTTGATATTTTCAAATGGTTGTCCTTGAGAATTGTAAAACTAGTTTGATTTTTGTGGGTTTATTCCATAGAAATGCTAAAAAAGCAATAAAGTCAATCTCAAGAGCATTTCTTAAACCCATGATGATATCCATTCTGTGTTGTGGTTATGTAGGGAGAAACTGAGCAGGAAATTCTAAGGGATTCCTTTAACAATAGTTACATTGTTTGTACACATGTATAGCATAATAACAGAAAAGCAATAGCAACCCTGTAGTTACAAAAAAATACCCAGTGCCCTTTAAAAATATATGTGTATATTCTGTATTTACATAGATTAACGGTGTCGTTAGGGACTGACACACTATGTACATTCTATCTTCCCTCTGATTTATTGAAGTTCTGTCTGGGCTTTTTTTTCTTCAAAACTGTGGTTGTGGCTGATGTTCACCGAGAGGAACCCGAGTTCCATGAAAAGGAAAACACCTGGAAGCTGAGATCAGGAGTGTGTAAGAAACATGAATTAATTTTATGACAGTGCTTTATAATGGACCATATAAATTTTCCCACTGTAATTGGTGTATACATTCAACAGTTTTATTGTATGTCAGTGCACATTATTCGGCACAGCTGCTGGAGAGGCATTGCTGAACTGGTGTTTCTCTTCCATGACAAACACCTATTAAGCAGTCAGCATAAACTCTTCTTGTTACAGCCTCTGACATCACCCTTAGGGCAAGCGGACACAGAACAGCAATTGCTGAATTGCGTATGAAAATTATAGTTTTATTGTCTATACAAGTGAAGGTTTAACTCCGATTCCTGCTCGAGTCAGCTCTGTTATAAAGAAGCGATTCTTTCAGGGAACAAACAAGCACAGTACACCATTGTAATCAAAGGAACAGGCACTATTTATGTATTGGAAAACCTTGTTCACAATAGTGCTAACACTCTAATGCCCCAGAAGGCACTATTTTAGCAGCTGTAGAGAAAAAAAGCATGACTAACAAGATGTCATACACAGTCAGATACAGTTTTTTCAGAGCACAAATGGAATCATCCCATTTGATACAATTCAGTTTAATATGCACGACTGATAAGTAGGGACCATGTATTTAATGTTTATATAAGCAGTTTCTCCACCGCAGCGTTCAAAGGCTTCCAGTGTCTCTTGAATCAGATCTCCAATATTTTCACGCTTCTGCTGGCTGTAGTCAATCCCATCGCCTGAATTAACTGGTTAATAAAACAAAAGAAAAACACAACCAAGAATTACATTAAATTTACTGTTATGCTTTGAAACAATGACATAGGAAATTGCAATTGCTGGTCAGTCACCGTCCCTCTATTAGAAACTTTGCTCTGGACACAAAACAAAGCTTAATTTGAAAACAGGATGGTTTTGGTATCTCTTTAAGGCTCTGCTCAGGCTCCGACTTTGTATGCCTTCAAAATTTGTTTATGTACACATTACTTCAGTATCTAAGCGAAAATCCTAATAAAAATAAACACATTATAAGATAAAGATGGACTGTCTCTTACACGCTTAATCTCTTAAGACCATTACTTCTTTATTTCTAACATTGCTTAACTAGGACAAAATTCTATTGCCAGATGCATAAACACCTATCTACAAAATGTGACTTAAGCTAGACTTGTTATGGTTTGAAATCTTAAATAGGTATTGTTTTGGGATTTTTCCATGTTAGACGTCCTTATTCACAAACTTATGTTGTTTCTGATAGAGGGGATGTCATGTGGCCTAAAAGAGATGTTTAGAGTATAACATGGTACTCATTCAATTTCTGCTCCCTGAAAAATGTGTAAAATTAAATCAATGCCAAAAGGACAAATTATTGCAGCCCCCAGATGCAGTAACATTTACTGCTGCTTTCTCTAACATGGACTAGCGGGGGTGAGACACATTCATACATACATGGGGTAATTCTTTAAAAAAAGATAACGTGAACAACCGTGGCAACAAAAAATACAAGATTAAGAAATAACTTCACCTGCAATGATGCTGAGAGATTTAAAGGAGGAAAATGTATTTCATTTTGTTTTAAAACAAAATTTTGAAAACTATCTTAATGTGGGTATATTCCAACACATATATCAAGAATTATTTGGTAGGAGCGTAACGTCGTCAGAAGAGGTGCGGTGTAGTGGCCAGGTGGAGCAGCTGTCACACTGCTGTAGGGAGGTCAGTGGTCTCGCTCCGGGCAGTGGTGGCAACGTGCCCGAGTTATACTTTTAACATCTCAAATAACACTACTGGCTTTTTGACACCCTCAGCCAGACAGGAAAGGACACAAAGCAACGCAAATAACTTCTTAGGTAGTGCCTGCCATTCATATTAGAAGCATGGTGCACGCAAAGGCGAGGGTAGATTTTGCTCCTGCTGCTGCTTCCTCGTCCCCAGGCCAATGGGGTGTACAACTGCACCCGTCCTCACTTCCTCTTCTGGATCTAAGCCCAGGGATCTGGATTTAAATTTTGTGACTTCGTTACCAGTAAAAACTGAAGAACCATGCTCATGAAGAAAGAGCTGATGAACATGGGTAAAAATCATCCTTCTGCTGAATTTTCCTGTAAAATACCGGATTGCATTCCAAGTTAATTATGTGTATAACAGTTTTTCAAACTCCTTACACACATTTGTGTCACTTTGATTTTTGTAAAATGTTTACACAAATACAAATGTGACTGGGCTTCTGAGTGGAAAGGCAGTAACTTTTTTGTAATGATTACTCTTAAGCACATGAATAATTTCCTATGTATTAACCATTTATTTCACTGACATGAGAAGCCAGCATTGTGACATCAAAATTTACTCTAATGTTAGAAATAACAGATTATGACAGTGCATAGAAAACACCAAAACCTATTAAATACAAAGATTGGCTTATACAAAATACTAATGCAAAAAGAAAAGTACATCAAAATTGAGTGCGATTTAGACTAAACGTGGTTTGCTTTTGCAGAAAACAACTGAGCTCAACTGTGCCTCATCACCTGTGTTGCATGTGCACTTCCAGCACTCCCCAGATCACCTGGAGGTATTTCTGATTTCACTAGTTTGAGCAAAGAAAACCCTGAACCTTGACCTAAGTCTTGGCAAATATGTAAAGGAAAAAGAATTACTGACTTTCCAACCATTTGTCTATTATCTGTAATTTTAAGCCTACACACATGCTCTGCTAATGAGCTTACACAGCTTTCATCGCTCTTTCAAATAACTAGTAAAAAAATCAGCTTTCTGGAAGTAATGGTGATACGTTGCTAAGCAAGCTTGGTGGAGGCCAGCAAGATGCCATGATAATGCTGGTAGCAGAGGTATTTTCCAGAATCCCATGCTACAGTCTTTATTATAGAGCACAGCCTATACAATAAATGATGCCTTAGATGCTTGATTGAAAGGTGCCTAAGAGAATGAAGCAATGATGAAGGAAAGTCTGCAAGGGAAGACTGAATGTATGATGTGTAGACCGTCATTACAATTTTATTTTGTACAGACCATCTGTGCTATAGAAAGTTTGTATCCTCAAGACAGCTATAATTCACAATAATGTCATGACACAAGCTACCACCAACAATACCAGAAAGGTTATGTCAGCATCCAGGTCACCTGGCAAGTGCTAAAATAGCTATCTTATGCAGGAATTAACAAATCTTTCAGACAAAAAAGATAATCATTAAACCTACAGAACAACATCCCCTAAACGGATGAGTCAGAATGATCTGCTCAATGCACCTAAGGGTAAATATCTAGTCATAATGGTAATGATGATTAGTTGGAAAGGAATAGCTACTGAAGTCTAGCAGTCTCGCCTTGCCCTTCTCTGGTTTGACTCTATTTTCAAGTTAGTTTCCATGAGAAGCCAACTTTGTCAGCCACAGAAATGTTGCATATGTAAAGTGCGAACATGGATCTGATTCAAGCTCTTTATGAAGTTGTCCTTTGTGAGGGAGAATAAATCAATATGAAAATTCTAGGAAGCACATTTGTCATATCTTTGTCTCAAAGTGAAATGTCTGGCAAATTCAGCATGCATCAAGAACTCTTTTCAGAGCAAATGTTATTTCTGTGCTTAGAAGAAATGCATTGAAGGAATACTAACTCATCTAGAGGATTACAATCAGGAAAAGATTTCATTTTTCCTTCCTGGATCAAAAAGTAAGTTCCCAGTCTCCTAAATCATGCACCAAGGGCTTTGTGGTCCTTAGAGTGTAGTGAAAGGCTTTGCACCTGTCAAGACCTGTGCTAGCTGATGAAATCACCCAGCACACCAAGCCCAGGAGCGGCACTCCCTGCCCTGCCGTCAGTGCTGCCGATGCCAGATGCTGTAGCTGAGGAAACCCTGCTCAGAGCCTCAGGGACTGAACTCAGCCTTTGGCAGCAAACAGAGGAAGATCTGAATTTTGTTTTAAAACATGGTTTGTATTTGAGTCTAGACATGCTACTATTCATGATTCAGGATATTAAAGAAATTCTCGTGTTATTTGTATTTCATCTCATTTCATTCTAAAATGTCAGTAGGGTAATGCTGCAAGTATAAAATTGTATTGCATTAAAGAAGGACAAGCAAGTTTCTCTCAACGCATTAAGAGCTTGATACAGTAGTTTTGAAGTCCTGGGGTGGACAAGAAAGGTAAACCAACCCTTAAAGCTCAGTTAGATCTATTCTTATCTCTGGACATTTGTTAGCATCTGAAAGCATCTGAGACATTCTTTCAGTTTATTAGATTTCACTTCAAGGCAGGCCAGATCTTGAAAAGAGCATTTTTTAATCCCCCCCAATATGTTGAAGTACCCCTCTGTAAGTACCTCACAGATACCAGAGCTTACTCCTGATGGTGGCTGTTCCCAAGGTTCTGCTTCACCGAAAGCACCAATTAAAACCAGAGTTTTCATACACCTGATGTTGTAGGGATGTCGTAGATCCTGGGATATTAGAACTTCCCCAAATGTTACATATCTGAGGAATGTTTAGTGTTGGAGGACAGAATAATACTTAAAAGAGATTTCTAAAGAGACCGTGATGGAAGCCCCTTGTCCCCAGCTTAAGCAATGTTTTTAATCACATTGTAACTCAAAGGCCATTCCTTTATTCTTTAGTGATGAACTTTTAAGTGCATATATACACACATACATATATTTCAACTCGTTGTCTTGGAACAAGTGGGTCCTAGCAGAAATTTTTCAACTACTGCTAGTTAACAACAGAGAGCTCTTGTATAATGGGTTGGGTTTTGTGGTTTTTTTTTTTTTACACAAATCAATAAAACTGCTTGGAAAGATAGGCATCATTCCTCCCCTTCTGAATCTTGAGAAACAAAAATATTGAAAGGTAAACTGACTTGCTCCAAGCCACGGGAGGGATCAGTCACAAATCATGCTTTTTGACTTTTTATTGCAGATGATGAAAGTACTATTTATAGTAAAATACAACTATGGTAAAAATAATTTTGAAGCTGCTCAGTTCATCCTCGTCAAACCAACAGGTATTTTCAGCAATTAGAATGATTACAGTAATCCAACATGCTAACCACTTAACTGAATAAGATTTTTACTTCAAAAAATGAACCGTGATGGGATTGTAAAGAGCCAATGTATTTCTCAGTATGGAATTTATTTCTACAGAAAGGCCTGTCACAGAACAATGTACAGTTAAGCAGTACAAACTAGCATTAAAATATTTTGTGGAAAATTTCAGGACTTTTTCCCATTTAGGAGTCAGCACCAATACCAAGAAATAAATGGAAGCTGATTTCAGCTATGGATTGACATGCATCTGTGTCAGGATTCACATCACATAAGTTCATTGCTCAGGTACAGTTCAGAGCTTAATTGATTTTTCAAAGTCCTCTTGTTAGGATTAGTTTAATTGTCATAAAAGATGTTGGCCTCTTGACCAGAGCGGAAAATGAAAGCTCCTGATGAGTCAGTGTGGTGGGAGGGAGGAGGGCTCCTTTTCACCACTCCTCTCACTGTGACTCAGAACTCTGCTTTGAAATTGTCAGCTCCAGGAAGCATGAGGTAGTTCAGTCTCCCTGTTCATTTCATTGGAAGTCTGTGAAAAGCCATAGGGTAGGACCCTAAAACCCTCCTGTCTGCTAAGAAACAGAGGGACATTGGTGGTTCATTTCACTCAGGTAAAGGAAGAGCCACCAGGGGGTTACAACTTCTGGTCATTACTAACCCAGACAGAAAACCCCGTGTTCCATTCCCGAAGACTCAGAGCAATGTGAACACCAGTTATAAATGTTTCTTAGGACATGTCTAGATTAAGTGCACACAAAAAAACTGGCCTCATGCAGGCTGGTCCCAAAGCTCGAGCATTGGAAAGAAGAGTTCATAGAGTAATTTATGTTGGAAGGAAAGCCTGGAGCCATCTGGTCCAAATGCCCTGCTCAAAGTCAGCGCCATTTTCAAAGTTAGGTCATGTTGCTCAGAGTGAAATATCTGCAGTTGCCCAGCACAGGGTAATCCCAGAATGAGAAATGGTGCAGAGACCCCCTTGAGCTGGCAGAGCTTCTCATCAGCCATTTCGAATGTGAGGAAGGGAAGTGCTACTCCTTAAATATTAAAATGTATTTGGCGAAGGAGGATTTGCTGAAGTTACAGACTTCATAGGGAGAATTATTATGTGTTTTGATACAAAACAAACCTAAACATTTAGCATAGTAACAGTTTCTAACCTCTGTGTATAACATTGCTCTTGCAAGCTTAATCATATACGGAAGAAAGAGGCACAGATTTGGCTGCAAAATTAATAAAATTTCATTAACATCCTTGAAACTATGAAAGCATAATTAAAAAAAAATTAACATGTGTCTTTCAAAGCACTTTAAAACATTAAACCTGAAAGTACCGTAGGTATTTATTTAGCTTAGCTGAAAGCTAATATACCTTAAGGAGGCCAAATCTTTGAATATGCACAGACCTGTTTTTTGACACTATCAACATTTAGAGTTCCCTGTCTCTTGCTTTACTTGGCTCTTCCTTCTATTTTTCATCACTAGTGCTGAGTGTTTATCACTTTACAATGCTACAGTACTGCAGAGATTGCAGAAGAATGTTTCAATCCAAGAAGAAAGCATATATGCTCGGAATTTAAAAAGAATACTAATACAGAGACATTTCTGCTCATCATATGTCTTAGAAAAAAACAATTTGATACTTTTGATATAAATCATAGAACCATAGAATGGTTTGGGTTGGAAGGGACCATAAAGATCTTCTAGTGTCAACCCCCATGCCATGGGCAGGGGCACCTTCCACTAGACCAGGTTGCCCAAAGCCCCATCCATCGTGGCCTTGAACACATCCAGGGATGGGGGGGCATCCACAACTTCTCTGAGCAACCTGTTCCAGTGCTTCATCACCCTCAGAGTGAAGCATTTCTTCCTTAAATCTAATCTAAATCTACCCTCCTTCAGTTCAAAGCCATTACTCCATGTCCTATCCCTACAGACCCTTGTAAAAAGTCCCTCTCCAGCTTTCTTGTAGGCCCCCTTCAGGTACTGGGAGGCTGCTATAAGGTCTCCCCACAACCTTCTCTTCTCTAGGCTGAACAACCCCAGCACCCTCAGCATGTCTTCACAGGAGAGGTGCTCCAGCCCCCGATCATCTTTGTGGCCATCCTCTGGACTTGCTCCAACAGATCCTCCTTATGTTGGGGGCCCCAGAGCCGAACGCAGTACTCCAGGTAAGTATCAATCAGCAAGGTATATCTATCTAAATACGATGCTTCCAAGATTCTCCTATATTCTTATTGAAGGCATTTTGCTTTAGCATAAAATACAGATTCTTTCTATAGTTATCTTCCATATGCAGCTAGCTTTTAGTTATTTCATAAATTAGCATTTATTTTAAAATGTAAGTGCTATTACTATAAATACTATTCAGAAAGTCAACAATTCAGTAAGTGGAGGAAGTTCTCTGATTGGAAAGGAAACATTTGACTGACTTACAATGTTTTACTAATGATGTAAGCCTACTAGAGCTAGTTGTAACTACTTGTAAATTGCTGCAGTATAAAAAAAACCCAAAACCAACAAACCAAAAAAACCCAACTGAAAATGAGCCAAGAGAGCAGCTGTTATCACAGTTTTCCATTTCCAGGAAATGTTAGCAACATCAGATATAATCCTTTCTAAGCCCAGACCTTTTTTTTTGCCCTCCCTAATAGAAGTACAAAAATGAAAAAGAAATCACAGATTTTGTAACAAGTTATATTAGCAAACGTATTTGACCAATGAAGTGAAAACTAAGAAAATATTATTGTGGGTTTTTTCCTCTATAAGCACTTAAACTTCTCCAATGAATTTAGACTTTGAAGTTTGCCTATGTTTCCACTACTGATCAATATCAAACAAAGTAGTATTAAATAATCTTAGATAAACAGCATACTCAACAGGGGGACAGAAGCTGGAGGCTGAGATCTCTGTGGCCTTGGTACACAGTTTACTGTTGCAAAATAATATATTAGGTCACAAATCATGCTTAAAGTGCAACAAGAGTTGCACCACTTATGTGAGTCTGATGTTCTTCCAGTTGTTTTGGATGTATATAACCTAGTACAAAGTAAATACTGTTTTTTAGCTGGAAATCATGTTTGTGTGCACAAAATTTGCAGAGCTTTGCTGGAATGATGTGAAATACATTTGTTCGTCACATTAATTTCTCACCCAAATACAGCATATTAATGCAAAAGGAATTAAAATCATGGAAAAACAAATCTTTGTACATGTGTGGAACAAGCATAATTTATTTTTTAATGTAATTCAAAATGACAAAGCTAAAAGTCCCAAAATGCTTTAAATATTGTTGATATCAGTATGAAATGTAATCCTACAGCAGCCAATTTTTAGCATTGAGTTTATTCATACTTAACCTCAAGGTGCTTCACAATCCATCCTCCCTCCCCCATTCAAAGATTTTTATTAATGTAACCAAAGTGTTCTTGAGGGAAAGCCTTAGGTTTTTCTTTACAAGGCTCAATAATTCATTACTTTGTGTTAATAACTGTTGATGTGTCTGAACATCTGTCATGTACAAATGGAATTTGTTGTGTCTAAAGTCACTGTTCAAAAT
The DNA here is from genome assembly GCF_949628215.1 of Phalacrocorax aristotelis. NCBI lineage: Eukaryota > Metazoa > Chordata > Aves > Suliformes > Phalacrocoracidae > Phalacrocorax > Phalacrocorax aristotelis. The sequence continues at coordinate 76,554,875 of NC_134278.1, read as the reverse complement.
CGTTACTGTTTAAGGACCCTATTTTGGATAGCTTGCCCATCAAAAATTTAATTGAAAACTAAATGACTTCAATGACTGCTTTCATAACTTCATGACAGAAGAGTGAGCCCTTTATTGTCATTGGAATGCAACCATACAAAAAATAGGTCAATATACTAAAAATTTCCTATCAAAATTATGGGATCAAGTTGTTAGGTATGCCCACAACTTGCTGAATATGCCTGAAGTTGCGAGTTTTCTAGTTTTTCTGTTCCCTAATTAAGCAAAAGAAGCAAGAACCCAAAGTCAATTGAGGGTGTTTTAGCAGTGATTTGAGAAGGGACAAGGAGATGAAAGCTATGAATGGCACTGTGGATTTGCCAAGATTTCTTTAATTGCTGTGGGACAAGGACAGATTTTATGCAGTTTAAAGGACAGATAGCACTGAAACTGGAATGTACTATTTTAATCTCAAGCCAGACACAGAGGAACACCCTGCTTCCCCAGGTATCTGTACTATGAAGGTCAGGATATGTCCTTCTGGTATCCCTTCAGATTTTTGTAATATATATGTTTTTTAAAGTAAATTGAGTAATCTGATTACCGTTTCTTTCTTTTTCCAGTAGGTCAATGCATCTGGTAGTTCAAAAAAAAAAACAACCACCAAACTAAACAAAACCCACAAGCCTTCCCAAGGTATGAATTTGCATTGTTTTTATGAAAAACAGGAAGGACATTAAACTAAATACTTAACAAAAGCTAGTTAACAGCTATTCATTTTACATTAAGAAAAGTGGATAACTGAATTTATAACAGCTTTTCAAGCAAACAGAAAAAGCCAATTTTAATACAACTAAAATGTATTATAACATATAGTTTTTACTTACAAGAATGTAAAAAAGATGAAAAAGAAAGAAAATTATGTCCCCTGGGTGTGTGTATTTCTGCAGATTCACAGCTTTTGAATTGTGAAGGCTGAAGCCTTTTGAAAGCAATATAAGAACCGCACATAAACCATATGCAGACTGATTTTTAATTTTTTTTAAAGCTTTATGAATCTCTCACAAAACTGTCTCTTATTTATCTTTTCAACATTTTCTCTGCATTGTGTAAAGAAGGATAAGTGAATAAGAAGACCTATTTCATCAGTGACTCTAACTGGAAAACACTCACCCTTCTTCTTGTCTAAATTACACCTGTACCTTCTGTTGCTTGACCTGTTATTCAAAAGGGTTGCAAGAATGAAGAAAGTAAGAGGCCCAGAAGCATCCAGCCCAATGTGCTGAATGTCTGAGATTTCTCACATCAAAGTTAGTTTCGTAAGGAGAGATGTGATGCTTTGGGAATCCTGGATTCATAGAATTATAGAGTCAATTAGGTTGGAAAAAAACCTTTAAGACCATCAAGTCCAACCTTTAACCTACCACTTTCAAGTCCACCACTAAACCATGTCCCTACGCACCACAACTACCCTTCTTTTAAATACCTCCAGGGATGGTGACTCCACCACCTCCCTGGGCAGCCGGTTCCTATGCCCGACAACCCTTTCAGTGAAGAAATTTTTTCTAATAGCCAATCTAAACCTCCACTGGTGCAACCTGAGGCCCTTTCCCCTTGTCCCATTTCTTGTTATTTGGGAGAAGAGGCCAACACCCACCTCGCTACAACCTTCTTTCAGGCAGTTGTAGAGAGCCATAAGATCTCCCCTCAGCCTCCCTTTCTCCAGGCTAAACAACCCCAGCTCCCTCAGCCACTCCTCACAGAGCTTGTGCTCTAGACTCTTCACCAGCATCGTTGCCCTTCTCTGGACACGCTCCAGCACCTCAGTGTCCTTCTTGTAGTGAGGGACCCAGAACCGAACACAGTATTTGAGGTGTAGCTTCACCAGTGCTGAGTACAGGGGAAAAATCCCTTCCCTACTCCTGCTGGCCACAGTATTTCTGATACAAGCCAGGATGCTGTTGGCCTTCTTGGCCACCTGGGCACACTGCTGGCTCATATTCGGCCAGCTGTTGACCAACACCCCCGGGTCCTTTTCCACCAGGCAGCTCTCCAGCCACTCTTCCCCAAGCCTGTAGCCTTAAACAGGGTTGTTGTGACCCAAGTGCAGGACTCGGCACTTGGCCTTGTTGAACCCCATACAACTGACCTTGGCCCATCAATCCAGCCTGTCCAGCTCCCTTTGTAGAGCCTTCCTACCCTCGAGCAGATCGCCACTCCCACCCAATTTGGTGTTGTCTGCAAACTTACTGAGGGTGCACTCGGTGCCCTCGTCCAGATCATTGATAAAGATATTAAACAGAACTGCCCCTGGTACTGAGCCCTGGGGAACACCGCTTGTGACCGGCCACCAAACGGATTTAACTCCGTTCACCACAACTCCTTGGGCCCAGCCATCCAGCCAGGTTTTTTACCCAGCGAACAGTATGCCCATCCAAGCCATGAGGATCCAGTTTCTCTGGAAGAATGCTGTGGGGAACAGTGTAAAAGGCTTTACTAAACTCTAGGTAGACAACATCCACAGCCTTTCTCTTATTCACAAAGCAGGTCACCTTGTCACAGAAGGGGACTGAGTTAGTCAAGCAGGACCTGCCTTTCATAAACCCACACTGATGGGGCCTGATCCCCTGGTTGTCCTGTATGTTCTGTGGGATGGCACTCAAGACGATCTGCTCCATAACCTTCCCTGGCCCTGAAGTCAGACTGACAGGCCTGTAGTTCCCTGGATCTTCCTTCCAGCCCTTCTTGTAGATGGGCAAATAAAGTTACATGCAAAAAAGCCAGTGTCTCGAGTTATAGAAACTGTGTGATATACTCTTGTATATCACCTCAATCTTTTGAAGTGATGCTTGAAGGGGCTGGGTGTTGATATGCCAGGAAGGCACTCCTGTAATCTGTGGCACACAGTTTAGTGAGGACATACTACCACTGGCATGAGACTACACCTGAACAAAAAGAAAGTACAGCAGATGGTCATTCCAAACTCTTAATCTTAGCATCTTTTTGTGTCATTTTAAATTATTAAGTAGTAAACTGAAGGAAGAGTGATTTGAGGAACCGGGATAGGAGAGCTCTCCTAACTGAAGCTATGCTGGAAAGTACATCTCCAGTCCATCTTACTGAGATCTTCAAATATTGTTCTGACCAAAGCTAATTTTAAAATGTTATTTTAAATAATGAAATTTAAATATCTTCCTTTAGAGAACCATTTAGCAGTTTTTACTGATATTAAATGAACTGAGGAACCATATATTTCTCTGAACATGTATTTCTCCTGAGATAAATCAGTGAAAGCGAGGTTGGTTGGTGGATGTTGTGAAACTCCATAGCCCATCTCAATGGTTACTAAAAGTCAACATCTCAGGTATGACTGCTTATTTGTCTAGCTTGCCATCAAGACTGCAGGGAGTCAAATAGTGGAGCATGCAGATAATGTGAGCTCCTTAATTGTCTGCTATTTTCATTTGCCTATGAAGAACCACTCCGCTGAATTTGAAAAAAAAACAGAAATAAACTGAACTGCAATGGCAGCTAACAGTAACTATGCTATTGATAACATCAGTAGGTATGTACAAAGACACTTGCACATGTTTTTCCAGTAACCTAACCCAGTACTTAGACCACCTACTGAGATTTAGCAGACTGACACATGCTTGCAATACACAGCAAAACCTTTTTCTCACCACTTATGCAACTTCTGTAAGATTATGTCCTTTATTATCCAATATAAAATCATTATTTACTCTGCCACTGTAGGTATCATAGACTCTAGACTGTGTTTTTTAAAAGGTACTCCTAACTTTTTCACAAAGGGAGTGCAGTGTGAAGTTATTAAAACACAAGCATTTTCATGATGCCTAAATACAATTGTTCATAACAAAGAAGTAATTGCACGCAACAGGTATATATAAAAACAAGAAGATAGGAAATGGTTAACAGTTTTTTTGATAGAAAACTATTATTCATATATATTACTATATTTTAAGACACAATTATTTTAATATCTAAAAATATATATTTATTTTATTACACTTTATTACTTTTGTCCATTATTTTAGAAGAATGGTGTTGTTCCAGTAAAAATTGTTAATGCAGAATCTTTTTTTCTCATTCCACATAGTATTATTCTGAAAAAATAAAAAGAATCATAGGTCCTACCTATAGGAGAAAGAATGAAGAATATATTTTTCTGATTTATGGTGTCCATGATACAATTTTACTGTTGGCATGTATGCGTATAGAATAAAAAATGCTGTTATTTCTTGCATGGCTTACACCTGAAGATTTGCAATCATCCATAAGCACATAACCTCTTACAGCTGTATTTGTTTTTACACTTTTACTGAAAAAGACCTTTAAACTTATCTATTCTGGGACCATGCATAGAAATAAAAATGTTTTTTCTGTGTGCAAACAGGATACATGACATACTCATCAGGGTAAATAAATTGGACCCTGGTTAACACTAGTAATACCTTTATGAAATCTGTACAGGTGCCATCATGTAGAAAACATCCAACTGCTAACCACGCAGCACTTCTAGTCCAGTTTGTAATACTTTTCTTAAGAGCCTTTCGTTTCATTACAAAAGCAGTGAACCTGAACAATAAAGCTTGAAAAAGAATCTTTGCTTCTCAGGTGAATTTGTATTTGCTTGTCCTAAATTACTACAAATATCACGTAACTATAAGCTGATGGAAGTGTACTTATTACAGAAAGTTCATCTCCCTTGCAGTGGTCATTTGCTGTGCTGTGTCGCTGTGCCAGAGCCTTAAGGCATAGGATTAGAAATGTTGTAATTTGTTATTCTCCAGCCAGTCCTGGCAAATATGACACTTGACGTTCTCCAGCATGTAGCTAGAGCATGTTACATTTTGTAATTGCAATCTTAATTGTTTTATTCGTCATTCACTCGTCTTCCAGCCCTTCTAGCCCTGGTGCCTGTCAAGCCTACAACTGTTCAGCTTCGGAAGGTAAAACAGCTCATACACACACACACACACACACACAGAGACACACACAGACACACACACACATGTCAGGACAGGGAGGAAGAGTCAAGGGAAGAAGCAAGTGATACAGCTGAACACTCTCGGTCAACTCAGGCTGGCCTAGAGGTTTATAACTAATGGCCAAGAAAACAGTCAAATAGCGCAGCAGAGTGCAATGTGTTTGACTGTCTGTAAGTTTGCATTTTCATGTATTATAATGAAGAATAAAAGTAAAAAGCTGTCAAGAAAATTCTTCCCTGGCAACTTAAATATGTTTCCTCACACTTGGATGATCTGAGAGTACCTTTTCATTAATAACAATGAAATGGCCATTCCTATGAAGGAAAGTCATGAGGTGTTTTTTAGATAAATTTGGACACATTGAAAAGATAACCTGGAAGACAGCATGACTAATATCTATGTGGGACATATTTCAAGAGTAATATTCTCTTGCAGTTTTCCTGGAATGCTTATAGCTCAGTGGGTAGGGTCAGCCTCCAGAGGAAAGGGAGAAGTAACACCTCACAAAATTCCTTTATCACTTCTCTCCAGCGGGCCACAGAGGGCTGTTTCACCTCCTATGTTGTTTAATGTTAATGGCTGCAGTGAGTTTACAGTTCTCCGATCCAGCTCTGCAGCTGCAGTGCTGAATTGGTACCTGTGGAACCACTAGCTCAAGAGTAAGAGAAAACCCTCCTTCAGAAAAATATCACTGAGCATTGTTGGACAACAGCAGCTGGTGCAGAATGATGACTTTTGAAGGAAACTATGGGATGTTATTTTAGTGGGGAAAGAATAACATATATTAGACTCCATAAATTCATGTGAGCAAAACTCTTGATGAGTCACCAAGAAGTTTCATCACTGAATGGTGATATCTGGAAAGGTTTCCCTGAATTACTTGTCCTAGCACAGACAAAGTTTATTGGGTGCTTGACTGATGAGTAAAATAGACAATTCTTGTCCCAGGGACAAGAATGTGGACATGGGAGGAGTAGAAGACAAATAAAAACAAAGGCTGAAAGTAGAGGAAGGGAAGCTAAGTACATTCATTTGCCTTATTTTTCTTAAGAATGCTCCATAAAGGTTTTAATTTATATGAATATATGCTAATCCATATTAGCATAGTATCCCACTGGATGCCAATTGACATGTTATATGTGAACCTGTTGAGTTTCCACTGTCATTTTGTAGCAAAACATTGTGAAAAGGTAGATTGGCTTACCTGCACCTCTGTAGCTAGGACCCAATATCTTTGCTTTACAGTTCTGAGTAGGAATCCCACCTACTTACAAGTTTGCTTTGGGAAATGATTAGAAGGGAATGTCAACCTTATTAATGTAAGTGTAGGGCTCCTACAGGAATGTGTGCTATCAGCTTAAGTATTGACGTTTTAAGATGGAGGAGGTGAACTGGAGCTGTTACTAATCCATGAGAGGAGAGGTACCAACAGCCTCCCAGTGTTTAAGACCTCTCATTTTCTATAGTCTTCTTCCTTTTAATAGTATGAAAAAAAAATAGAGTAATCCAGAGACCTCTTGCTGGTTTGGTAACATCCTCATTTTATAGAGGCATAAGCTTTCCTCTCTACTTAATATAAAAAAATGCTGAAGAATCAATAAGTCATTTTAGGCATGCTTGTTATCAGATCTAGTGTCTCAGCCATCTGACTCAACAGCTCCTGAAACTGCTGATAGTTGTCTGGCAGAGATTATAACCACTGTCACTGAATCCTCAGAAGTCATGGAAGAAGTCAGGCAAATATCAGTTTATTTACATATCCTACTATTGTAATATATCCCTATCTAGCAGCTCAGATTGGCTTAAAACAGGGGTTATGGTTCTAGCTCTATATGGGAAATGTTACAATAGGATAAGACCTTGATTTTATAGGAGAGAAACAATAATAGCACTCACAATTTTCAGCTAACAGATTGACAATTTCTCACATCCATGGAAGACAACTGTCAAAAGAGTCAGGCAGAATTAGAGACACAGGGCAGGAGACAACATCATGGTGTCAATCTCTTACAGCTGGAATTTCAGACCAAGTTAAGAATTGCAACACTTAATATCTGTCACGTGGGCTCTGCAGGAGAATTGGTAGGGCTGCACTAGACTCACCTCACGGCAGAAAGTAGGAGTTACTTTCCCAAGAGTATCCAAGTGAGTGAAACACTGATCAGTGAGTCTCACAGAGGTAGCCAGTGGGGAACAACAAGCAGAACTGTCTAAAATCTTGCTTTTCTCTGAGACTCAGATGTTTGCATCCACCCATCCATTCCCATGGATATGTGCCGATTTTATTCCACACCTCTTTGCAGTAATAATTTGTTTCCCACAAGTTCTATCAGCTAAAAGATAGCATAAGCTAAGGCCTGTTCTGACACCTCGTATGTGTTATATACCCTACCAACATTTCCTTCAACATGGGGTGAATTTGGATCTCTCCCCTCTACCCAGATGCTTATTTTTTTTCAGAAGCTCTGTCCCTTTCCCAGTTTGACTGAATTTGGACAATGAGTTTAAAAGATATGGGAGTTGAGGTAGGGGAAAGACTTGCAAAACAGAGTAACGTTATGACCCATTCAGCTTTGTATTCTTAGGAAGGCAGGCAAAAAAAGATGAGCAAGGGCACCAATGGCTGCCTTAGTTTTTTCTGTTTGAAAACCTGGTGGTGAAGCACCCTCCCAGGAAGCAGCAAACAAGCCGAGCCTATTCAAATCTCCATGTTTCATGATCAGGGAGATTTCACCTAATTATCAAATTAGTTACTCATGGAGAGAAGCTCTTTTGACCTCTGTGCTTATGATTTGGCAAGGAAGGAACTGTAAGACAGACCTTTTGTTAGACTATGAACTTGTGCCAATGTTTTCAGAGAGACCCAAAGTTTAGCACCTGAATCCAATTTTCAGCAGCTACCTGAGTGGGCCGGTCCTGAGCCCTTACCAGTTCCCAAATGAAGGCTGCAGTGAATCAGAACATCTGTACATGAGGCTAGATATTTAAATGCCTAAATACAGATTTACATGAATACATCTACAGTGCCAAGTTTTAAGTGTTTTAACTTGAACTGACTTCCTAACAGATGGTTATTCTGCATCTATCTTCATTTATTTATGGCTGTTTATGTTTTTACAGATGTAATAACCGATCTGAAAATGATACAAGCTTATTCTTTGTCTTTTTATTTATTTATATTGCAATAACAATTAAAGATATTATTGTACTGCACAGTTTATAGAACTTACATAAAGATGCTTTTTCTGTGTTGTCCTTCCAAATATTAAAGAAAAACTGTGAACATAAGGCAAAGTGAACAAACATAAATGAGGGCTTAGCATCATTTGTAACATTGTAAGCTTAAGCAAGATGTTACCAAAAACTAAACAACCCCCAAAAACATCTGAAAAAAAATGAGAAGACAAAGGCAGATAAAGAAAATATTTAAGTATGTGTATCAGAAGCTTCAGAAAATGGAGTTTAACAAAATCCATGCAAAATTTCTCAATAAGAAAAATCTCATGCTACATAAAATGCAGTTCTTGGTATCATAAGCAGATATAGGTCTGATTCAGGAAACTGTCATGAAAGTGTGTAAGTGATTGCAAAATCAGGACTAAAGTGTATTTATTTATATCAAAGCATTTCCTAACTAAAGAAGCAGCAAGCAAAGCAAGCATGTAAAAAGTATTAAGAAATGAAGGGCCTAATACTGCCCTCAGCTATATTCTTGCCTCACCATGTAAATCAATGAGTTTCAGAAGACTAAATGAGAGAGGGAGTTAGCTTTTCTCTGCCCACTACAGTGATTAATTAGCTTATTTTCAATATTAAAAATACTAGCTATGGTGTTATCTCATAACTTTCTTCACAACACCAAAAGTACAAGAAAACAACAGCTGTCCATTGCCTGTCTAACAGGAAAAAGCACGTGTGACCATGAAACATTGTGAGACTTTGGTAAGAAATGTCATGAGAAAGAAAATTTCTCAGCTTTGAAGTTGTATTTACTTATATGTAAGTCGTAATATCCAGGGAAAGTAAAGTTTGCTGTACTAATTTTCTTACATTACTGTGAAATGCATTTTTAATGTTCGGCTTTAACCACAACCATCTGAAGAAGATTCAGAAGATCATTACAGTTGCCAACATGTATTATACACCTTTATGTGCCCTGTAACACCACTGCATTTGTATTGAGAAACCAGATCTGTACGGAAAGACAAGGAGGTTTTCCCACTGAATGATAAAGATGGTGTATTTCCATAAGCCAAACAAATTCTTCAGGAAACATAAACTCAAAAAATTATTGATGCAGAACAGTTTTTATCGCATCAGCTGCAGAACTCCACTGGGAAAAACAGAAAGGAAAAGCCCTTAGGCCACATTTTGTGTGACCTAATTCTTTCAAGGGTATGTTTCTGCAAATTTTTAGGAATGGACAATGCGAATGAATGACAGTTCCCACCGTTATGTTTTCATGGAATCTCTGCATTACCTCCAACCAGCAGACTTTGTGCCAACACTACAGTACATAGTTTTGTTGCAGAGTTTAATTACTTTTGGATGTAAATGAGCAGAAAAACAATATCAGACACCCAGCAGAAGAAACAGTTATGCTTCTCTAAATTTCTGGTATTCTGCTGCTGTGGTTGTCAATTTAAAGTTTCAGTCTATATGCTACTGCCAGTTAATGATTAGTCTACTACCTTTTGGTGAAATTGCACTCCAGTCAAGTGAAATTAAGTAAAAAGATGAGGGAAAAAAAGAAACTAATATTGTTAAAGTCTAATTAGAGCTGCAGGGCCAGTGCTGGACTTAGCTGTGATGAGGTTGCGCTTCTATTAAATTCAATACACTGAATTCAGTGAGAGCAAGATCAGATGTTATGATTTGATTTTCATGGGTGAAGTGTTAACAGGAGTGTGGATTAACTTTTTCCTCATGTTGTGAAATTGTTTTTATATTAATGTAAAGCAGAATACAATCACTTTTCTTACAGAGAGTGTAGTTCTAAAATCTGCCCATTTACTTTCAGAAGGATTAGCACCATGCAGTTTATTGTGAAACTCATTCTTTTTACTTCAGCATCATAAGCAATATCCACCACAACTTCATTTTAACAGTTTCCTATGTCAGACTACCATTTCCTACTTATATGGTTTTAATTCATGCTGGTTTGTTTCTAAATGAATACTTGCAGCAAGTGAATGTGCTTAAGTTTTTCATTTAACAACATAAGACCACATTTTAGCTGTAGTTGATAAAAACGATAATAAAAAAATAATGTTTTAAGAATGTATTTGGATTTTATCTCAAAAAAAAAAAAAGAAAACATACCCTGATATTAAACTCTGTATTTCTCCCCTAGGTATCGTAATATTCCACCCCTCCTCCAAAAGTATTAATGGGCATTCACAACAGCTTTAATAGCCATATATTTTGAAACACTTCTGGGTTCATGACACAGGAACTCACACTTGGTACAATAAGTGTTGATAATAAAACCTGTCTGAGTGCCCATAAATATATATTGTGGAGAAGTATTATGTATGAAGATCTTCATCCCTCCACCTACAATTATTTAATACAGAAAGATCCAAATCTTATATAATTTAGATAAGGCAGAACAGCATTTTAAATTAAAAAGTTCAGATGCATGTAATACACATTTTTCACTTTAACTTATGCACAAAGCTTATTAGTAGGCCTTTGAAGTTGATGGGAAACTTGAGTGTTTATTCAGCTGGAATTTAAAGTATTTCATATATAATGCATATGTTCCCTGGAATAGTTTAAACTGACTACTACAAACAATTAGCAAGATGTTGTACGCATATCTCAAATATTCCATAAAGCAGATTAAAAATGTAATATAGACATCAGTTCCTTAATCCTTCATAGTGCCTATTCAATAGTAAAAGACAACAACAGAATTTTGTATTTGATTTTCTAAGAGAGCCATAATCCCTCCATTCCTTAATTAGTCCACGAACACAAGGAAAATCTAAGGAATGCATATAATGTCCATATTTTTTTTCCTTTTCATTCTGTTGTTCTGAGGACTTTCTCAAAAATTATTTTGATAAACAACCTTAACATAACCACCTATATTGGCAGGAATATTTTATTGGGGAATAACTGTGAGAGTCCATAATCTCTGATGTCAATAGTTCCGTCATGCTGTTTATTTATCTCTAATGCGTGTAACATTCTCAGCTTTCACCTTTCCCAGTGTCTCGCAGGAATCAGCTCTTAGGATAGAGTGATTGTACAAATTCAGATTCCATCATGACAGAAAATGACGTAAGAAGAAGAGAATATTTTGTCAAATTTCACTATAGCTATCATCTTCCAACCTATCACCTTATACTGAGGGATTCTCCTGCTAACTAGACCATCAAAGCAGTCCATTTGGAGAGAATGACTGAATAGTTCAAATTTTTGAAGAAGGCCTTTTTCCACCTGAGGCTGACTATAAAGCTGTACCCTAGCCTGCTGTGTTAAGATTAGGCCCTGGCTTTTTGACTGAAAACTGCCTGAATGAATTACTGAAATTTATATTACTTCAGTACAACAAACTCTGATTATTGGTATCCTTTAAAATTGCCAGGCCAAAGATGTGGTCTCTATCCTAAATGTGAAAGTCCTGTAAGAAATATTTTTCCCACATACTGCAGAGTATATTTCTCTGTGTGGAGACTGACATCCTCAGTTCCTCTCTTTTGTATTAATCATGAATTTATCAATCTGAAAAACAAAGCTCATAGAAGCAGAATATAGGCTAATTCAATAAACAGAACAAAAGATTTCAGATTCCCTGTCAGATGATATTAGATTGACCACAATTCTTTCAGCTTTCAGAACGAAGCTGAACACTTACTTCAAATTAGTATTCTCATAGTCATATACAAAGCAGCTAAGAAGAAAATAGGACATGGATCAAGGTGGAAAAGGTGAAGTTAAGAGTAAATGAGATTGCTGAGCTATTGAGAGTCTAATTAGTTTTTGGAAAATACTCAAATCCTACAATAGGTAACACTGAAAAATGTTATTTACGTGAGAAGGTGAGAAATACTTTACCCTGGAAAATTATTTAATATTGGGAAATGTTGGTTTAATAGAAAATAAGATAGGAAGGTTTCTTTTTTAATTTACAGTTAAATAATCACATTAAGTAATAAATGTTTTTTGGCTGTTACCATAATCACAAGTGATTGCTTAGTTGCAATGGTTTCTAAAAAGGAAAATGGTTTAAGTTAAGAAAATGTGCTATTTAAAATGCATGTGTATAGGACTTTGTATTTGTAATAAGATATGGATTATAACTGTGTAATTGACTGACATTCAATTAAAAAGCTTGAAATTAAGTAAAGATGGCTGTGTATTGAACTGTTGCATTTTAGTGCACTTCTATCAACAGATCGCTTTTGAACTGTATCATCGAGGGTGTAGAACTGTAAGTTGAAGAGCAGAGTCTGTAATCGACGTGCTTATCTGTCCCTCAGAGCTGTCATCTTGGGTGATGCACATTTTGTTTCCATCTTTTGAACCAAAAAAAATCTTTGAAAACAGGAAAACAAACTTTTAGATTATTTTTTCATAAAGTTAAACTACAACTAGCATAAGATAACTTATTTGGAGCAAAAAGCATTTATACGAGCTGAAGATCTGGCCAATTCTATTCAATTACAAAAGAAGAGTTTTTCCCAAAGATTAATTAATTTATTATTTTCTGAAACAACAACAACAACAAAATCATGTTACCATCTGAAAAGCACCTAGTAAAATATACTTGGAATGTTTGGAATTATGATATAGACCCTAAAGAATAATTTATGAAGTGGCATAAAAGGTCCAATATTCACTCAAGTTTTATTGACCTATCAGGAAAGAAGTGTTATTTGAATCTTAAAATTGCTAGCACATGGTATTCAGTTTGGTTTCAGGAAGAAGAATAGGAGTAATAGAGTGAGGGAAAAAATTAACTTTTTAGACCTCTAGATCATGACCTCAATGAGCAGTGTGGTACAGAGCCCACCATTTGATATAATGAGCTTTCAGTGCTGGAGAGCGTTCCCTGGAGCTGTTTCATTTATAATATTGCCGTTAGACCTGATTCACCACGGCCCACGTGAACACGGAAATAGCAAGACAATGGTCTTTAGGGATATCTATAAATAATAAAAGATTAATCTAAAAAGATGAAGTAAATGACTAAGGAAGAGGTGTTTCCTAGTCCTACTAAGGTCAAATTCACTTTATGAATATATGCATGTCTTCTATGATAATTAATGGCGGTGCAAATAGGTCTACAGCAGAACCTAGATAAGGCATCTACCATTTTAAACAACAATAACATTGGTATAATGTATGTAATGTTAAATACCTAGTAAATTGGCCTTGGTGGAATTTACAAATTTGGATCTAAATACAAAATGTAGCTGTTTGAATGTGAAATCACCATTTGTACTACAACTATACATTGTGAACAAGAAAAAAGTATTCAAAATTATTTTACTGTACACAAAATGTTATCAACTGCAGCATGTATTTTAAATGTTCCTGAAAAATTGGATGATTGGGGCTTTTTTTGAGTTTGGTACCCATCATTGCTTCATTTTGAACAACTAAAATGGTTAAATACATTGTCTCTCTCTGAATGAGGAAATGGAAAGTACACTGTCAGCATGTTTGTTAGATGTAATTGAATTTAGCATGTATGCTAGAAGTTAAATCTCATTTCTTTTTCTAAATTTGCAGATCATAGGTTGCATTAAGTAGAGCTCAACTGCCACACAATGTTTGGATTTTGTACCATTATGTCTCAATAACTTCTACTTCTGATTTCATCATTATAGCATATCCTCCAACATTCTGAAAATGTTTTTCTGATGAATGCTCTCATTTTAACATATTCTTTCAAAACTTCCATATTCTGAATCCCATGACTGATTAGAATATGGATCTGAACAAATAAAATATACATATTTTCTTGGCCCCAAGCAACTGACCAAATAGAAACATAGAAAAGATTAAAACCAAAACATAAACCCAGGTATAAAAGGCCCTGAGTATCAGTGAACATTGGCTGCTTACCAACTTCTAAAATGGGCTCCAGTAAAACCCTGAATCCATCTGGGACTCTTTCTGATAAATACACTGAGTAGCATTCAAGTGCATCACTTACTTACAGCTAGGACCCCGTAATAGTCTTTTCTCCTCTCTTTCAGACATATAGTTAGTATAATTTGATATTTATGTCAGTGGTTATTTACTTTATAGCTTGATAGCTATGGTAGCAAGTTCCCATCTACATCTCAACTAGCATGTACATAAGTTTTTCAGTGAGCTACACTACCTTGGAAATACAGTTTGAAACATGTTTTCAAATGACGAACTAGTAATTAACATATAAGAAAAGTGGAATGGCTACAGTACATAGTGTCAGTCATTTAGAAAATTTTTTGCCTTTACTATTTAAAAGCTGATCAGTTGGACTATAGATCTTGGTACACATACTAACCTTTACTATACTTAGTAATATTAATACCAGGCTTTTACCCATATATAATGCTTCTAGGATTGTTGGCAATAGCATAAAAATAAACAAGCTGTAAAAAAAACCCCTTCAAACAAGAAGCCGCATAAGGCACAGGATCTTCTCTGAAATCAGTCAGCTGAGCTCTGGAGGTTAATAAAACATATAAAACTGAGTCAGTAGCAAGATTGCTCAACTAACCCTGAAGTTTTCCGAAAGACATAAGATAAAGATCATCTAAGCTTATTCTGCAACCACAGTCACCCACATGATGAAATCAGTGGCCTGTACAAAAAGTTAAATCAGCTTCTGGATGAAGGGAGAGCGTGTTTCAACAATACTATCAGGTAACTTTTAGACATAAATTGATATGAAGACAAAGATAAGAGAAGAAATACAGGTAGCATGGTGAGTTGACGCACTAACTGGCTTTTACCCCAACAGATGAGGGTTGGAAGTCAAAGTCAAAGTATAAATGAAATGTGTTTCCTGGTGTCATGCTTGTCCATTTGTTCACCGTACAAAATCACCATGCAATTTTCTCTGATTAATTGTGATTGGCAACTGTATTCAAATAGCCTGGGACTGTACAAGAAGATGTGTAAAATGAGAAAGCTACAACATCCATGTAGAAAGGAAAGGTTGCATGTACTTGTATATTTACCTCCTTTCCATGATAAACAGCGTTTTATTTTTCCAAGAACTGAAATCACACATAAAACAAGAAATGTAAGTACCAAGGACAAACAGTCCCTCCCTCCTCCCAAATAACAGTAAAATGAAAGAGTAAAGAGGATTGGTAGGAAATGTGGTGTGACAGACCTGAAATTTTTCAGGAAGTGTGAAGATTATGTACGTTTAAGAGGATAAAAAAATCAGTTTTCATTTAAACACAACTGATTTAAATTTCAGCTAATTAAGATGATTATTATTATCTTGGTAGATAAATTTCTTTTGCTGCTGTTTGCAGTGGCTTTCTGCCACTACTAATTTCACTCTCATTTATTTCTTGCAGGAAACCAGTAAGCCCATATTTATGCAAATAAATTTAAGCATGTGGGCAGATTCGAACTACCTTTTTGATGGCTGATATTGCAGATTACAAATGCATTAGTATCTCACAATACCGACTCAGTTTCCAGAAAGAATCCTGTCCACAGGAAGAATTGTACAAGGCACATATCCATTTGCAGTTTAGGAAAAAAATTCACTGCCTGAGCCTTCTTCCCACAAAAAAGCTGAAGAAATGTAGAACTAGGTATGTAAGATGAGCCATTAATTACCAGGGACAACATAAATTCCATGTTTCCCATTGGGATACACTTGCATGTAGTTTATCTTTCCATTCTTGGTGTCTTCCTGCCTGCCACTTCACCCAGAAATAATGGAGAATTACATAGAATTTAGTTAGTGCAGAACTATCAGCCTGGCATCAGGAAGGCTCCTCTGTTGACTTTTCTATCCATTACCAATTTTCTAATCTATCTGAAGCTTTATTTTAATTCCTTTCTACTTTGCGAAATTACAGGACATTTCTCATTCTAAAATGACTCACTTGCTCTCAGTATTGGGTAAATATCCAAAGTAAACCAAAATTTCGAACTTCTTAAATTTCACAGGCTACCAGTGCAAGTGCTGACCATTCCTATCCGAAATTTTGCAGTCTTTAGTCAAAAAAATGCAGCTACACAGTAAGTTTGATAGCAAATATTTTAATCAGACAATAGTTAAATCAAATCTGAAATAATGCATCAATAAGATACATAATTGTTATTTTCCCACTGAAGACAATTGGAATGATAAGAGGGTGATTTTGTGCTAAATAAGAGATAACATATTCATGCCCACATAAATCTTTGAAATCAAATTAAGGTCCAGGCGTCAAAACAGAAAGCAATCAGAATACTTGGGTTTTAGACTGTAGGCCCCTACTTCAGGAAATCTGTTAACATGTTTAAATCCATCCTAGTTTAGGAAATATACTCGATTATGTGCTTAACTCTAAACTGATGCTTATGTTCATTACGCAATGTTTACTTCAGATGATTATAAGCACGTGTCTAAACTCATTACCAAAAGAAACAGTTTCCCAACTTGCTGCTGGAACATCCACTATCCAAACCTCTGAAATACATTGCCAGACTGAAAATTCAATGAACAGGATTTTAATACTCCATTCAGGATCATACTTGTTAATTTTTGCACACTTATTTTCTGTCATATGCAAATAAATATGTTCATTCACGGTGGTCTGAAATGGTGAATGGTATGAAATGCAATAAAATGGTGTGAATAATAGCAAAGTAAATAAAGACGCTGTAGCTTATTTAGGTTCATTTTGTAAAGAGGCCAGCCATGTGTTCAACTGGCGGCGACAAGGCTGGGCTGGGCTATCACACATGGCTAATGTGCAACATTCTTCTCATGCCACAGTTTTGCATTCCTCTCTGCTCTGGGTTGTAATCTGACTAGGTCACAGCAAACATGGCTTGACAGATAGTGCAAGAGTGAAGTTACATGATCCTTTCTCTGAATGCATCTTCTGGGAGACACTGTTGATTATTTAAGAGTCTTTGGGATGAACTATGACCCTGGTCTCCCAGTTAGCAGAAACATAACCGTTAAAAGCTACTTAGCCCATGCTTCTCCGCTTTTCATGTGAGGTCTCTGGAACATTTCTGTATTGCTTGGAAGATCCACATTACCTTAACAAAATCCTTGGAAAATACTGGAACCCCAAATTCTGGATTCATCCCAGATTTAAACAAGTACAATGCAAAGTGAGCAGTCTTTTCCAGACTTTTCCAGAAAAGAAATTTAAAGTCAAATCCTGCCTACTGCTTAGACTCAGAGATACGCAAGGAAATCAGAGATTTTTGCATTAGCAGTTTCACTCAAACTTGTTTCTTGAATTGAGAAGCAATATTAAAGATATAAAACCAACACTAAATAAGAAAACAGAGACTTTGGTGCTTCTGTCTGGCTAGAAAGTATTTTGCTTCTTGTAAGATATTCTTTTACACAGATTTATATTTTTACTAGTAAGGAGAGACCCAGGTCTCATGCCACAACACTTTACAAAACAAGTGATTCCACTGAGTTAGATGGAACATCATCTATGAATGAATATTTATGCAATTAGACATGTTAATTTTGTACAAGGCAATGCTCTAACCTAAGGCAGACAAGAAGAAATCACAGAATTTCATTTAAACAAAAGCAAGCATAAATTTGAAAAGCACCAAGTTTTTGTTAAAGAAGTTTACACATAGTGATCTGTGAATTAGTTTTCATAGACATTCATACGTTAATATTTTTCTGACAAGTGAAAATAAGTTATGATTTAAAATTTGCTATAAACTCTTGACACAAAACTTGTGTTAAACCAAGAAAGAACAGTGTACAGGAATGGGTAGGAAGAATTTATCTCTCAGTCCTTTCAAGTCCTCACTTTCAGCTTCACAACTTGGATATTATCATTTATACTTTTGTGAAAGCTCAAAAATCTCTAGCCACTTTTGGAATTCCAGGCATAGATATTCTATTTAGAGTTAGACTGTATATCTACATTTTAAATATTCATACCATCTTCAGCACGTCACTGTATGAAATGATTCATTACTTTCCTGGTACTGAGTCAAGGAAACAGGTTGTTTTGTATTTATAGAATATATTCTGTAAAGAAAGGAAATATAAGGAAAACTGAAGATACTAAAAAATAGCACTTAAAATTCTGGTGTGCAAGTTAGAGATTGAAGTCCTCTATAAGAATTATTGCAAGTGGATACTTGTTCTATAGTTAAAGTTCAGAAAGTCTCTGCTATCCTATTAACTTCCTATTTTATGGCTTCTTTAAAAATCTTAAAATAAAAAAAAATAATTAAAAAGCTGTAGAAGTAGTTTCTTTTAAAAAAATCATACCATATGGGGAATGACATTTTTGCCAGGAATATATAGCATTTTTGGATCTTTACCTGATACAGTGGAATGATGCCAATTTAGCATCAAAGGAACGATGTCAGTTTGCTTAAGAAGAAGATTTGGCCCTTGGTAAGAAAGAATCAAATATTCAGAAGTTATGAGAAATATTTTGACTTAAACATTAGTTATGGCTGAAAAAGTTCATTTTAAAACAGAAGTAGATGGATTTTTAAAAATAATTATACTCTTTTCTGAGTTTTTAAATAAAAACTGAATGGAAATGTCAAAAATATTGGTTGTTCAGATAATAATTTTTAATGTAAACATAAGCATGGAAATTTTCTGTTACTGAATGAATCCTTGATTATTTTTTCCAATCAGAAGTGCCAAACTAGAAAAAGTTACAAAAGTTTTAATGACTACAAAATAGCTTTCTTCAGAGGATATTTTTGAGGCAAAAAAGTTCTTTTTTTTTTTTGTTTAAGCCTAATGCTGAGCACATTGCTGATTTGCAGCCATTTGTACATCTGCACAAAACTTTACTCACACAAGGAGTCCAACCGAAAGGCAGGGAACTACTCACAAGGGTAAACTTATGCATAATATGTATATGTGCTTGCAGAATAAAGGTGTTACTTTTTAACTTGGTCATACAGTGATGATAAAGCAATAGAGGTATTAGAAATCATTATTAAGATTTTAATGTAGAGCATGGCATGAACTCGAGTAGATGTGCTGCAAAGCATGTAAAGCAGATAAATCCCAGCTGACTGAAAGTTTTCCTTCTTTTGAGAAAGCAAAAAAGATACTCTCTCTTCCTCCTGAGTAGGCTGTTACAAAATAAAAAAAAATAGGGAAAGCTAAATCTGAGTTGACATAGTATAAGCTACAGATTCCTGAACCATGGCAGAACACATTACTGTCATTTTTATTTCTTTAGAAATCATACTGGAAGAGGAAAAAGACTTTAGCCTTACCTTCAAAGATACATTTAACATTTTGCTTTCTGTTTTGTCTTATTTCTGTATTGTCAGAAATCGTAGTGGATTTCCTTCTCCTGTCTGCCAAACTGCCCTAAAAAAAATTTGTTTGTAATATACCAGCATATAAATTCATTCTGAATCCTTTGTGGAAAATGTATTTTTCAATGTTTTGTTCTGGAGTTCTAGCTTTAGAATTAAGCATTAATTTACTTATTTTAAGCCTGTGTTGGAGTTGTTTGTTCCATCATAGTTAAAGAATACAGTTGCACAGTAGAGATTTCTAAATGAAAAACCCCAACCTAAAACCAGTCTTGGTAATTTAATACTGATGCTAGGAACTCTGAGATGTTTATAGCTTACCACTAATAGAGCACGGTATTTATTCTCAGCTAAGTAGATCTGCATGCTCACTTTTTGAGGAAAAATGTTTAAAACCCACTCAGATCTGAATTCTATCATTAAATCTTTCATGTTTTCAAATTGTGCAGAGGGAGCTGATATGTCAATTCTGAATTTCTTTTTGGAAATTTGGGGTAATAGTTTGTACACACACTACTTCGTTTCTGACAAAACTGTATTATGCTGAATTGTTATACAAACATAATCAATGGATTATCAGGAGACATAGTACCACAGCACAAAGGTCTGCTGTATAGTAATATAAGCAAAATGACAGTAAAGTGAAAAAAGGCACAGGAATTATATTAGTGATCCACATAACCTCATGTGAGAAGAATAGTAATATTTTAGGCAATTAGAATATAAAGTGAAAAAGAAGTCCTCCTAGAGTTTAGGACATTTTAGGTTAAATCCAGCCCTAGGACAAATAGATCGAATTTCAGACATTTTAGTGTCTACTGGCTGAAATACCCCTTCTGTCTTCCAGTTGCTGATAATTTTTTGCCTCGTTATAAACATTTCCAAAATGTCCTCCAGGGAAATGTGTGTGTGTGTTGGGGGAGGGAAATCAATGCCAACAAATACAAGTTTCTTCTACCACATACAAGTCTTTTCTACACTATTCTTTGGTTTCTGAATAATTTTTTTGAAATCTAGAATCTCCTTAAAACTACCAAAGCTGGATTTTGGACTAAATTAGATTCATTCGTAGCATTTTCACTCATTAGAATGTGATTTGCACATTGTTGAAGTCACTGGAAGGCAATCGCAGCAGCTAACATTGTCCTAAGGTTAGTTTCCTAGTCTCCTCAAACTTTATAATACACAAAGAAATTAGTTTCCTCCTTAAGTGAATCAAAGTACCTAAAATTAGATTCTTGTTTGGAACTGACTTCTGGAGAAGCTTTCTTCTCACAAATGAGTAGAGAGAAATTCTACGGAAATAACCCTCCTTAGCCTAATTGCTAACCTTTTGACACTCTTTGATTCTTCTTCCTCCTCCTTTTTCTGTTAAAATCATCTATTCTGGGTGCATTTTAATTTCATGTTAGGCAGGATTTAAATTTTTTTTGCATGCGCACAATGCTAAAAAAATCCAGTACTTTCTTGTACTTAATTATCTTATATTTTGGGACCCTAGATTCAGCTGAACATGCGCTGTTTTTCTTCCATGGAAAAATTTCCTTGCAGAAGTATTTCCTCCTGTCACCTTCTCTACGCATCTCAGATGTTTGTAGGCTGATTCAGCTCACAAATTGAGCAGAAATACCAGCCATTCCTTTTTGTTGCTAGATTAATTTTCTTCCAAAATACTTAATTGAATCAGCTTTCTTAGGGGTGAGCTGAATGAAGCAGCAGGACCCCTTAGCCAGGAGGGAAGGTGAGAACATGATTGTCTTTTTCAGCAGTGGCAAAATACCACAGTCACTCTGTGACTACAGTCATGATCTATTCCAGCTGCTGGAATCGACCCTGTGACTTTGGTTAAGAAGTTACCACGTGAAGTTACCAGTCCTGGAGACTCATTATTGCTCCATCTATCCTCTCAGATTCTCTAGATTTCCTCTGACCACACCATATACAATTTTGTCAAGATAAGCAAGTGTAAAATGTAATGAGAAAAACCTTTTTGAGAGAAGCTATTGATCTGAAATACTTTTATTTTTGTGTATTAAGGCAAATTATAGTTACGTGTTAAAAGATGGTAATGATTCAGATAGCACATCACAAATTTTGTGAGAGACAGCACCTACAGTCTTCAACAAAATGAGGTTTTTTGTGTTTGTTTGTTTCTGTGTTGTTTGTTGTTGTTTTTTTTAAGCAAAATGCTATTTTATAGTAGGTATTAAATCACTGGTAGCCCCAGCTTGAACCTGTTCCTTCCCTCCCTCCCTCCCAATCACCCAGATACTGGCACCAGGACTGACGTCAGCTGATGAGAATTAACAAATATAGGCCCTGATGCAGGACAATTTTACTTCTGCTCATAGCAGTCTGTAGTATTAGCAGATCTTAAAGAAATCTGTTAGTAACATAAAACATTAAGTATATCTGCAGTGTGGATACAACAATCACAGTTGCTGCTGTGTCACATTGCCCTGAGGATATTTATTGGATCACATACATACAAGTGGCTATATCTTTCACCTCCCCAAATTCTGCCTTAATAAAAATCAGTAGGTGTTCTGGTAATGAAATCAATGCACACAAGCAAGGCATTACACTCCTGAATATATATGCTTTTCAGCCTTCCTTGTTTCAAGATACTGTAAAAACAATAGTATGTTGCTTGTGAATTGAAAGGTCAGGGTATACAACAGAAGCAAAAAATATGTACTTCTAATTGCAGTGAGTAAAGATTACAGTAACGCAATAATTTATGGAAAAACAAACAGGTTTGTCTCTTAATCTTTCTTGTCAAACTCATTCTATTTTGGGCACTTTCATCACAGCCTCTTGTTTTCCTTATGTGGTCTGTCCATCCTCCACTTCCCCACAAGTTTCTATTCAGGAAACCAGTGGTTTACTTAAGACAAGATTAACACCTACATTTCAACTACAGTAAAAAAAAAGAGATGTGTTTTACTCTCATGCCTAACTGAAATTAAAAGAAATTATTTACTAATTCCAAAAATAATTCATGTTGTAAATATCTTAATGGATATTGGAAATATCCTAATACAAATTGCTAAAACACGACCATTTAATGCCCTCTATATGTGGTGGGCAGAAAAAATAAAATGTCATATTTTACTTTATGAAAAATAAAATGGATCAAAGTCAGTCACTAGGTACAGAAGTATTTATTAAATGTAAAGACATTAAGCAATGAGACTGTTAATTAATTAATAACTAATGAACTGTTATAATCTTCTCCCTTACAAAGCCAACAGTATGCTCCCCTGGCCTCTTTTTAATAATTGAATATGAGTTGGTTTAAAAGTCAATGCATTTAAGATAAGTTTGGTAATGTCAATAAGTGGGTATTCTCCTGCCTTGTTCTGCTGCTGTCTAATTCACCACAATTGTGCTGTGCTTCATTAGCTTCCACTTTGCTATACAAGAAGGTGAAATTTATCATGAGGACACATTAAATGGTGCAACTTCAGCTTCCTGCAATGGGCAAAGTCATGATTAAAAAATGTGTCTGCAACCTTATGGCCAGTTGGAGGGATGCCACTGAAGTTTGAAAAATAATAGTCTTGGGTGACACGTTGTTATGATGGTTGGGGGTGGTGTGTCAGTCATTTATTCCCTGTGGTAGAAATTGCATATGGGGAAGGAAAGAAAGCATCATATGTTTGGCATTTGTAAGTCTAACTTGCCTCATACTAGCCAACTGGTTTTACTTCTCTTTTAAGAGAAGAATAATAAACAAGAATTATTGTTGTTTTGGCCAAAGTGAATCTTGTTATTCAAGGAAGAAGCCTGGATCCTGTGCCCTTTATGTAAATTCAAAGGGAATGAATTTGTCTTAAAGGAGAGTGTGGACATAAGATCAGAAAGAAGTTATTCTAACATTACTTCATTTCCCATTTGAATTTGCCTTTGACCAAAAAATGAGACATCAATAAAATTCTGCACTTGGAGTTTATCAATATACGTAGCTTCACATGCAACCTTTGATGCTGACGCCACTCCAACTTGTATCATATTTCTAAGAGAGCAAAGGATAGTTATTAATAATATGTGTTTGTGCTATTGTCACACAGATAATAATGATAATAAAAATATTAGCGTAAAAGTTCTCCTTTGAAATTTTCACACAAGAAATCTACAGTCTCTCACGAACTTCACGTTGGGACTTTACACATGAAAGAACAGAAAATTGTTTGAGCCACCATTTACTCAAAACATCTGAAAGAATAAGTCTGTACGGTATATTCACTGAATAAATAGCAATTTTATCACACAAGTTAGTATTAGTCTAGGAGTTCATATTTCTCCACAGTACCATCAGGAGGAGAATGAATCTTCTTTAAAAATATAGCTGAGGATGCACATTCATAAGTTAAATGTGTGAACAATGAACCAAAATGAAAAAACAAACAATATTTGACAGAAGAGTAGGGCGATATGAACATAAATAGTTTGAACAGTAAGAAATAAAACAGGCATATTATTTTATGAAAGTACATGTTCACCTATAGATGAAGATTAACTGAATTGATTAGGGGTGCTTAATCAAGACAACTCACAACCTCCCCAGTAAATTCCTAGAAATATTCTGCTGCCTTTTTCCACAGAAATCATGCATATACTTAACAATAGATCATATATCATATCTTATTTAAAAGCATTACAAAAAACTAATTAATATTAGAGACTACATAGGTTTTGAAATGGATTTAGATTTTGTTAGAAATTGAGCTTTTTGCAGGCTAATGGAGCAGGAAAAGCAGTGATCACAGTAGTAGGTCCTCATTCTCATAAACTATTATATAGTTTGGAAAATATATAATGTGCATTTTTTCTAAACACATAAGAAAATAGATTTACTACATTATGACTGAATATTTCTACTCTATATTAAAAGCAACTACAAGAAAGGAAATAATTAAGAGTGAAAAACTTTTGGAAGACACACACAGCCAGTAAAGAAGAGAGTGGATACAGTGTATAAAATAAACTTTTACAAGGGAGAAAGTAAAACCCATCCCATTGTCCCCAAACTTACTAACATGGTGTGGTTTTTGTCTTATTGACTAACAGAACTGCAACATATCAACCTCATTGTAATCTTCCATCTTGACAACAATCAATTCAGTTCTAGTCTCCATGACAGAAATCGTTCCTTCAATCCAACTCAAAACACAGCTGCTATCATCTTCCTCGTCCGGAGCTCTGATGTAAGCGATGAAACTCCCTTTGGACACCTTTCTAGCTTACTATTTTCCACTGTATCTGACTCAGAGTTCTGGTTCCATGACTATCACTTTCTCTCTATTCAGCCATCACTGCTTATCAACATACTCTTCATTTCCATGCTACTCATCCTATCAGCCTTGCACATGCCTTATTGATTGTTCCTTACAACCAGCTTTGTATCAAATGGAACATACAATCAAAGTTCTTTAATAGAAAGAGCAAACCAAGAGGTGACAGAGGAGGAGTGCTTGAAACCCTCTGCAGTATGAGCTGGAAAAAAAATATCAACACCTGTACTGATTCTGGCTCTTCAGTTTCCCTACAGCGGCTGCTATACTAACTGACCGTAGAAAGTGTGTCAGCTCTTTTTAAAAATCTGTGAAGATATTGGCTAAAGAATTTTGACTGTGCCAGTATTGGAGGGCAGCAGTCAGCACACACGTGGGAGGTGCACCCAGGTAGAGGAACGCCTCTGCTTAGTGACAGAGCTCTGGGATGAGAGAGTAGGTTGAGGAGTATCAGGGAGAGCGAGAGAGAGATAGACTACTGGAATCACACTCTACCTTTCTTGGGACAGGCCCAACAGGCGGACAGGACACATCATATGGAGGACTCCCTATCCTCTCTCCCCCTGGCTGAACACAGTGACTTAAGCGATAGGGGGCAATGGTGACAAGTTCCTGCCTGGCACAGCCAACACGTCCCCTCTGTGACTGCCCCACCTTCCCAGGTGCCCTTGTGTAATAGGTACGAGGCTCTGGATGTGGAACCGAACTATGATGAGGACGATGGTCCATCTAGCTTGGAGGTGTCACCGAGGTTAAGTCGGCCTATGCCCGGCATCACAACTGCTTCCATAAGGAAAAAAAGACAGGTCATCGTCCTAAGACACTCCCTTCTGAAGGGAACAGAAGGCTCAATATGCAGACCAGACCAGACCAGACCTGACCCACTTCTCAGGGAAGTCTGATGCCTCTAAGGGGCCTGGGTTAAAGATGCAAAGAGAAACCTTCCTACCCTGGTACGGCCCTCGGATTACTATCCATTATTGATTTTTCAGGTAGGCAGCTTTGAAGTTGCAACAAGTCGCAGGGCAATCAAGAGACTCTTCAGAGCCTTGGGACAACTGGTTAGAGGATCAGGAGCACAAGTAGTGCTCTCCTCTATCCTTCCAGTTGCAAGGAATGATGAGGGAAGAAACAGGAAGACAGGAAGAGCCAGCAGATCAATACCTGGCTCCGAGCCTGGTGTCACTTGCAGAATTTGGGGGTTTTTGATCATGGGTTGGTCTACATGACATCAGGCCTGCTGGTGACAGACAGTACACCTGTAGTCAAAGGGTGTCTCCCTTGCACAGGAGTTAGCAGGGCTCATTGGAAGAGCTTTAAACTAGATTTGGAGAGGGAAAGGGATAAAACCAGGCTTATTAGAGAGAAGCCTGGGGGCAGCACACCAATGTGTAACAGACGGTGTGACTATAAACCCTTCAGAAGGGATAGGCAAGCAAGGAGAAGTGGTGGGGTAGCCCTGTATGTTAGGGAGTGTTTCAATCGTCTAGAACTTGGTCTAGATCATGGTGACAACAGGTTGAGTGTTTATGGGTAAGGATCAGAGGGAAGGCCAACAAGGCCAATATCATGGTGGGAGGCTGTTAAAGGCCACCCAACCAGGATGAAGAGGCAGATGAAATATTCTATAAGCAGCTGGGAGAAGTCTCACAATTGCTAGCCCTTGTTCTCGTGGGGGACTTCAACTTACCAGATGTCTGCTGGAAGTACAATAAAGCAGAGAGGAAAGAGTCTAGAAGGTTCTATGTGTGTGGAATATCATAACTTCCTGACACAGCTGGCGAGTGAGCCAACTAGGGAAGGCACCCAGCTGGACCTGTCCTTTGTGACCAGAGAAGGACTTGTGGATGATGTGATGGTTGGAGGCCATCTTGGGCATAGCGATCACAAAATGATACAGTTTTCAATTCTTGGAGAAGTAAGGAGGCGGGTCAGCAGAACTGCTACCTTGGACTTCCAGAGGGCAGACTTTGGCCTGTTTAGGAGCCTGGTTGACAGAGTCCCTTGGGAGTCAGTCCTGATAGGCAAAGAAGTCTGGGAAGGCTGGACATTATTCAGCAATGAAATCTTAAAGGTGCAGGAGCAGGACATTCCCGTGTGCCAAAAGATAAGCTGGCAGGGAAGACCAGCCTGGTTGAGCACAGAGCTTTGGCTGGAACCTGGGAAAGAAAAGAGAGTTTGGAAGAAGGGGCAGGCAACTCAGGAGGACTGCAAAGATGTTGTGAGGTTATGCAGGGAGAAAATTAGTAGGTCCAAAGTCCAACTACAGATTAATCTGGCTACTGTCATAAAACAAAATAAAAAAATGTTTCTGTAAATACATTAGCCACAAAAGGAGTGCTAGGGAGAATCTCCATCATTTATTGGATGCAGGGTAACATAGTGACAAAGGCTGAGGAAAAGGCTGAGGTGCTTAATGCCTTCTTTGACTCAGTCTTTAGCAGTAAGACCAGATGTTCCCCAGGTACCCGGCCCCCTGAGCTGGAAGACAGGGATGGGAAGCAGAGCAAAGCCCCCATATCCAAAGTAAAATGGTCAGCCACCTACTACACTACTTAGACACAAACAAGTGTATGGGGGCAGATGGGATCCACACAAGAATAGTGAAGGAGCTGGCAGAAATGCTCACCAAGCCACTTCCAATCATTTATCAACAGTCCTGACTAACCAGGGACGTCCCTGTTGACTGGAAGTTAGCAAATGTGATTCCCAACTACAAGAAGGGCTGGAAGGAAGATCCAGGGAACTACAGGCCTGTCAGTCTGACTTCAGGGCCAGGGAAGGTTATGGAGCAGATCGTCTTGAGTGCCATCCCACAGAACATACAGGACAACCAGGGGATCAGGCCCCATCAGTGTGGGTTTATGAAAGGCAGGTCCTGCTTGACTAACTCAGTCCCCTTCTGTGACAAGGTGACCTGCTTTGTGAATAAGAGAAAGGCTGTGGATGTTGTCTACCTAGAGTTTAGTAAAGCCTTTTACACTGTTCCCCACAGCATTCTTCCAGAGAAACTGGATCCTCATGGCTTGGATGGGCATACTGTTCGCTGGGTAAAAAACCTGGCTGGATGGCTGGGCCCAAGGAGTTGTGGTGAACGGAGTTAAATCCGTTTGGTGGCCGGTCACAAGCGGTGTTCCCCAGGGCTCAGTACCAGGGGCAGTTCTGTTTAATATCTTTATCAATGATCTGGACGAGGGCACCGAGTGCACCCTCAGTAAGTTTGCAGACAACACCAAATTGGGTGGGAGTGGCGATCTGCTCGAGGGTAGGAAGGCTCTACAAAGGGAGCTGGACAGGCTGGATTGATGGGCCAAGGTCAATTGTATGGGGTTCAACAAGGCCAAGTGCCGAGTCCTGCACTTGGGTCACAACAACCCTATTTAAGGCTACAGGCTTGGGGAAGAGTGGCTGGAGAGCTGCCTGGTGGAAAAGGACCCGGGGGTGTTGGTCAACAGCTGGCCGAATATGAGCCAGCAGTGTGCCCAGGTGGCCAAGAAGGCCAACAGCATCCTGGCTTGTATCAGAAATACTGTGGCCAGCAGGAGTAGGGAAGGGATTTTTCCCCTGTACTCAGCACTGGTGAAGCTACACCTCAAATACTGTGTTCGGTTCTGGGTCCCTCACTACAAGAAGGACACTGAGGTGCTGGAGCGTGTCCAGAGAAGGGCAACGATGCTGGTGAAGAGTCTAGAGCACAAGCTCTGTGAGGAGTGGCTGAGGGAGCTGGGGTTGTTTAGCCTGGAGAAAGGGAGGCTGAGGGGAGATCTTATGGCTCTCTACAACTGCCTGAAAGAAGGTTGTAGCAAGGTGGGTGTTGGCCTCTTCTCCCAAATAACAAGAAATGGGACAAGGGGAAAGGGCCTCAGGTTGCACCAGTGGAGGTTTAGATTGGCTATTAGAAAAAATTTCTTCACTGAAAGGGTTGTCGGGCATAGGAACCGGCTGCCCAGGGAGGTGGTGGCGTCACCATCCCTGGAGGTATTTAAAAGAAGGGTAGTTGTGGTGCGTAGGGACATGGTTTAGTGGTGGACATGAAAGTGGTAGGTTAAAGGTTGGACTTGATGGTCTTAAAGGTTTTTTTCCAACCTAATTGATTCTATGATTCCATGGTTCTATGACTGAATAGATAATTCAGTCTCAGTGCAGTAAGGTGTTTTGGCAAGGAGCAGCAGCTAAAATATTTCAAAATGAATGAGTTAGTGGAAGATATGCATGGAAATTTGTCTTTATCCTTCCCATCTTTGCCTATCTGAGCTGGAAGGCTCCTAAGAGGTGCTTTCTTTATATCCATCTGAGAGACAGGAAAGGGAATCCCTCAATTCCATTAGAGCTGGGGAGGGGGAGACTTCATGAGAATCTACAGATGCAGTCATAGAACTGATCACCATTTTTTCAGAAGATTCTGCAATCATTGGAAATTAAATTGCTGCAGTTTATATTGTTCCCTCTTTCCTGCCAACACTTATATCCTTCTATAGCCATATCTACCCCACTGCCTTTAATGACCAGACTGGAGGAATGCTGGAGAAAATTATTAGGGAGCAGCATGGAAGACCTTGATCCCACAGAGAACTGAACACTAGCTTTTCTGTAAAAGAAGGATGCTCCTATTTCCCTGTGTGCAGTCACTGCTAAAAAAGCTGTGTGAATGGCTTTATAACTACGTACAAGTTCTGGGAGAGTTCTGCAATGCACAATTGCTCAAATATGTGAAAGTCATGGGTCTGAATAAAAAAACCCCTGCAGCTCCACACTGTCTTTGGGACAAAGGGAAAGACTACAGAGAGGAATGTGGAACCAATAGGGAAGCAATTTCTTTCTTAATATAGGTAAACATTAACCTCCTTAGTAAATGGACACTAAGAGAAATGTCAAATGGAAAAGTTAGTTTTATTGTTTGTTAAATTTAGCAGTTTTGAGTAGCAATCTACTGAAATATTTTAAAATAATTAACTGAAGCCCAAACGTTGATTTCTCACATAGTTACAATGTCCTCTTTTGAAAATTTACTTTCACTTCAGCTGCCCATTTTTCCATCGAATGATTGTGTCAGAAAAGGGATTAGCTAGGGTGCAGCTGAGGAATAGAGCAGAGGAAATTCTGTGTTACATACCTACCAGAAGCTACAGGAGGCTATTTTAAGCTCTTTAACTATCAACTGATTCTACATACTCAGCTTTAAATCTTCGTACTTATGGTTTAGTTTATGCTGACGATGACCTTTACAATCAAGGAAATCAGATGACAATGGGTGTTAACTATTCAAGGTTTTATACTATACCTGAGTCAGTAAAAATATCTGGATAAGAACAACAGCAGAAATACTGCAAATAAGTCCTATTAATAATATTTTCATCCAAAACTCACAAAGTGCTTAAGGAGCAATTAGTTATTATAAATGATAATAAATATCACAGATAAATAGAAGACTTACCCAGCTAAAGCAAAAATATTTTATTTTGAATACTGATACAGTGTATGTCTGCTTCTTTTCAGAAGTCTTCTGACTGGAAATAATGTGTCACTGGTTTCAGTTTATGGACAAGAAACCAGAGCACAGGAAGCTTTGGTAGAGCAAAGTTAAAACCTATTTAGGATCCTGAACTGACACTAATTACAGACATTTTGAAATCTCTTACATTGAACATACTGACCGACATTCGAGGAGGAAATAGAATTTGAATCAGGACAATTGTTGGGTGAGGTGTGAAAGCAGTTTATCGTGTCTAAAAAAAGAATGTAGAGATGCTAAACAATGTACAAGGAAATCTTGGATGCTGACACAACAAAATTTTAAAAATAAAATAACATTTCCTCAGCAGACAGTGGTTAAACTTCTACCAGCAAGGCAACCATAAATTCAAGACGATTGAAAATATGCAAACCAAGTAATTTCATTGCTCTAATAGTTCCATTTTAAGCATAGCTTTTTCCCCTCTTAGATTATCTCTTTCCTCTTCCTATGGTAAACCAGTGCAGGCTGTCATAGGTTCATAAATAATCTCATCCCAGAACTACTGCTATTAAGTTAAGCTAATGACTTGATTGCTGGCAGCCCAAACCTCAAGTGGTTCTTCCCTTGTACAATCCTGGCAAAGGCTTCAGGAGTTCCTGATTATGTTAAATAAAAATTTAACACACTTCTTACCAGAGTCCAGGTGGAGTTATAAACAGTGCAGCAGGTATGACTTTGTAGCAGATTACTACTATGGGTTTTGTTTACTCTTTTTTCTTTTTTGAGTTCATAGTACTCCAATATTACTGTGAAACCCCAAATTCAGACTGGAAGTCTCCAATAAACTAGCTTTTTCAAGACCAAATAATATCACTATTAAAATACTGTACTTAACACAAATGACTGGGTGGTAGTTTTAATGATCAAACTTAATTCCATAACTGATATACAAAATGGAATAAAGTCCTTATTGGAAAATAGCAAAGCATTTTTTTTACTGCTTACTAGTTGCTTATGAATACTACTGGGCAGATATATCCCTGTTTATGCTGAGAATAAAATAAATTTATTTCATTCTAAAAGCACATAAAACCAGACTTTAACTCCCTTAAATAGCAGGTAAGCAACAAGTCTTTCAATAGGTATATATTTTTAATCAGGAAAAAAATAATAACCCTGCTTAGCTTGCTGGTTTTGGTTATTAAATGTGAAAATCTTTTTTACCAAAGACATTATAAAAGGCACTGCTTACACACAGTATCTAAATATCATGACACCTGTTCTAGTGATACCAGCTGTGTCATATAAACACAAGTTTACACCAAGTTTGTATTGATTCTATCACTTCTCACTGTCTTGTACATATCATACTTAACTTCTGTGCTTCAGGTGAGGTGCACATTTTTGCCCACTGTTCCTTTTTTAACTACTAGTATTTCTCTTTTCTTCCTCTTAAGTATCAGCTCAAGTGTTTGAGCTGGATACAGGCAATTATTAAACACTGGCCAAACTCAAAAATTAATTTATTCAGACATATTTTAGTATTATTAAAAAATTTGAAAAGATTTCTACTCCAGTGTGCATAGTATTTATGTGAAAGAGACAACTGGTTGTTGACTAAACTATCAACCAGAAAAGGCTCATTTCAGCTGTAGTTTGCGATTCATGATTGAGTTCCCTTTAAATATCAGTTTGGGTCTGAACTCATTCGAATATCAAAAGAAACAATTCCCTGTAACATTTGCACAAATAATCCTTTTTGAGGAGTGAGTGAAAAAATAATTCCAGCAGCCTGAAAAACGTGTCATATAATGAATGACATGTTGGCACCAAAGTATGAGTTTTAAAAGTGCCACAGTTTATATGCTTTTTTAAAAATATACATAATTAAATAAGTCTTTTGAGACAGAAGACCATTTCATCAACAATACTGATTTTCCGTGTTTATAATTTTTTAACTCTAGGAATATGCAATATTATCTTACCTTTCTAAAAGTAATGATAAAAGGCAGCCTTAACTGAGTCAAACTGAATAAAAATTTCATAAGCAAGGAGAGCTAATTAGAACCTGAAGGTCATGAATAAATGTCACAGTGATTGTACCCTACCAGTTCCTTCACAGCACTTTTCCTAATATATTGGAAATACTTCCACTGAGGTGCTCACTGAGTTGCTAAGCACAATTCCAATCTGTAAACATTCCGCATACAGTAATTTGCATTAGTTCCACATAATGTACAGCAGCATTAATTAATAGAGTGGATAGCGTCTGTACATCTGTTAGCTATTAGTCTTTACTCTAATTCATTAGATCTTTATCATTTACCTGAGCAGCCCATCAAGAACAGGAAAAGGAGACCTTGGCTCATGTCATCTGTAGAACAGCCTGGAATACTAAATTCTCTTGTGTAGGTCCAGCTACTTCATACAAACAATGATCTCACAAATTTTGGAGCAGGACATTGAAATTGCTTTATTTTTGTGAACTAAAAATTAAAAAATTATCTAGGTCCAATTAGTGCAATTGTTGTGAAACTATGCTGAATGCCGTTAGAGCCAGTTTAAATTAACCTGCACTTTCCGACATAACTAACTGAGCTGCATTCCTTCAGGTTGCCTTCAAGTTTTGGCCCAACTCAGAGCTGACAAAAATTGATATTAGAATGATACAACACATCTACACAACCCAGCTGATCGCTGTGCTTATTTTTCTCTGATGAGTATAGGTCATAGAATCATAGAATCATAGATTCATTAAGGTTGGAAAAGACCTCTAGGATCATCAAGTCTAACTGTCAACCCAACACCACCATGTCTCCTAAACCATGCCCTGAAGTGCCACGCTACATGGTTTTTGAACACCTCTAGGGACTGTGACTCGACCACCTCTCTGGACAGCCTGTTCCAGTGCCTGACTACTCTTTCAGTAAAGAAATTTTTCCTAATGGTGATAAAGATCAAGATGACAAAGATTTAAATTTATCTGATGTCATTCCTTCTGGTTCAACATCATCCTTTATTATGTATCCATCTCTCAGGTAATGAAATTCAGATGAAATGTAAAGACTTTCCTCTAATTTGAAAACATGCTGAAAAATGTTATTTCAAAAACAATGCAACAAATTGCACTGTATATAGCACTGTAAATTGCACATATTAATTTCAAAACCCATCTCCACCCTCCAGATTTGGTGGTTAACTGCTTTAGCAAATAATGTCACTGCCCATCTCAAAAGTGAGAGTATCAAAGACACTTATTTACACCAGAATGATTTTGCAGTTAATTCTACTTATCCTCATGGAAACACTCTGAGTCTTCTTGGAATCTCACTGACCTGAAAAGTTTTCCTAAACTGTGCAAGGTTCTCTTAGACTGGGGAAATTTCAGGATTGTCACTATATATCTTATTAAAACAGGTAATGATTTTGCGAAGAGGCTTTCAACACAGAAAATGTATTTTATTAATGGACCAGAAAATTAATGATTAATGATTAGTCCTTCTTGGGACTTTGGAGCTAAATCTATGTTTGCACTGATGTATACTGTAAGAAGCCATACATCTTTGGTATATCTCTTGGCTACAGACATGAAAACAGATCCAGGTGGCATAATAACAGTTTTAGAGTATTCCACCAATACTATGAAACTACAAAGAAATGGCTTACACACTAATGAATATTTTTCACATAGGCCAATATCGCAGATACCTACATGAACAAGCGTGACTCTTCCCAGGAAAGTCATGCTAACAGTGACTTACCTACATGGGTAGGATTTACCAGCCATGTAGTGCTAGACAGTTGATGGTACATAGTAGCTGCATGCAAGTGAACAGCGCATTTTAATTTATAATTTCTTGTAGACAGAGAGGAACTTTCTCAGAACTTTATGTTCACTATAAATTGGGATAAAGTCATGTTCTTTCATATCACTGGTCCCTCTGGGAGGGATTGTGCAGTGTAGTATGATAGAAACTTCTTGAAAATTAGCTGGGTGTCGTTGCAATTCCACAACATGATTGGAATTCAAAAAATGCGATGAATTCTCTCCCAATTCAACTTCTTATGTTTACAATGTACATGAACAAAACAGTAGGCTATGCTACAAAGCTGGCGATTATAAATGTCCGGTTAGGTGGACGTTGCAGTAACACTTGATATTTTACTATGAAGCTGCATGTGTGCAAGCTGGTGTACTTCTCTGCAACTTTTGGCACAGTTGTTATTTGAACACATAGTCTTCTGCTTGAAGATGTCTCAGCAGACAGAAAAGTAAGTGGGAAGAAAGAGGGAAATAAGGAAGAAAAGGGCATGGAAGGCTGACTATTACAAGATAGTGACAGGGAAGATAGGTTGTCTTTCTGAAAAGGAAAAACAGTGCCCAGGACAGGGAAATAATGAACAGAACTTTAAAAGCTCATATGCCATCTCATGCTTCAGTGTTTTTCTCCATAGCAATGCATTCTGAACATTTTAAAGGCTGAAAGGGTAGCTGGCAGTAAAGATGAGACACAGTCCACTTCAGAGAGATCTTGGCTGATTTTCTACATTGGATACTGTATATTGGAAAAACCTTTTTGACTATTGAGTTATTGTTAGTCCTGGAGTCTGTCTTTTTTTTTAGTTTCTGCAGTAGCTTTCAAAGGAAAGTGCAGGTTGATGCTTATGCCCTGTGGCAAAATCCTATTTATTCCTTCCCTTCATAGTTTAGAGATCTGATCTTTGTTCTTGGGCTTCCCATGATACATTTTCATACTTTGGCTTTAATGTGGTATTGCAACTGCAATTCCAGTTATAATCAGGCTTAGCTATGCTTTTATTATGACTAGAAAATGTGTCTTTTATGATTTCTTATCTGCAGGGTTTCTGGACTCTACTCTTCCAAGAGGACAAATAAATTTAGGACTTCTGCACAGGTCCAGCTAAAAAGATATCAAAGCATAGCATAGGACTAGAACAAAGACCCAGCTACACTGACTCCAGGCACAAGCAAGTGCAAATATGCTAAGCCTTGCTGCCAACTTTAAAAAAGGCGGCTGATATTCAATCAGCTTCATCCCAAGAAAATGCAGACTGCTCAGATAAAGATAATAAACACACCGGGACACATTAATGAACCTCTTGCTAAGGATGAGAAGTAGTATGGCAGAAAGAACCAAGATTTGACAAATTTACACTTAAGATTAGGATCCTTGGAAAAGCATATGTGGTGATTAAAGTCTCAATAGTGTAAGCAATGCTATTTCTTAATATTCTTTATGTGTTTTACTGGAGTTTAATTACGGTTCAGAATCTCCATTGTGTAAAGTGCTACAGAACCAGGTAAAAAAATCATTCCTGTGTCAAAGAGCAAGATAGCTAGGGTGGTGGACAGAAAATAAAAGGTTAAATGTTCGCCATGGATGCACATGTCGTTTAACTGTGAAAATAACTTCTGACAGCAGAGACAATGCTGATCCCTACCACAGAGTTACTTTAGGTTGACTTTGTATTAATTTCTATATAGATCACAGCCTGTCTTTTCAAACTGTCATCATTATACAATTTACTTCAGCTTTGGATCTGAATTTCATTCTCTATTATGTTTTGCTGATACAGTCTGGTCACAAATGAAATGCTGATCTGTAAAATTAAGACAATTCTAAATTTTTATAGTATCTTCAAAACCTTTCCCAGAATCTATTTGGGTTTTGTTCCATTTGCTATTATTTTTAATTGTTTTGCATTATTGAGAGTCAGCTGCAGTAACAAAACCCTTTGATGCTGATAGGTGCTAAGCTCCTACTGATGTCAGCAGGAGATACATGGGATCAGCACTCCTCAGGTTTCACGCTACAGTTTTTACTGGGTTGACAAATATAGCCAAAGCCTGTGGGAGAGGGGAACCTTTGCAAATCTCTGCAGTCTCAAATGTTACAGCAATGGCCATCCCTAGTAATTACAGAGCTAACTTCTCTGAAGAAGACCAGAATGAAAATTGTGATTTTGTTATAAGCTGCATGAAATGCAAATAAATTCATTGGCAGTATAAACACAAACTGCTGCTACCAGCCTACAATATTAATCGAAGTTATCTTTAGATCATTAATTAACAGAGCAATTTTATCAAAATCTAACATAAAAGATGTGTAAATACTCCTTTTACAGCCATTCTCTAAAATATATAGGATATTTTTTTCACCTTGACAATCTCTTGGAGCCAAAAAGAAATTTAATTAAACATAAAACCCATTTGCTTTTAAAGAGGAAATAAATAAAATCTCAAGGAATATAAAACAAGTGGTACCAGAGAGGATAATAGTTGCTGGCACTAGTTAGTTTTTGCTAATTAAATGGCTAGTGTACAGAAGAAAACATAAACTAAGAACCTGTTCGATGTAACAGTATCAATTTTATGCCACGATTTCTACGGGGACTTGATTTTCAAGACACAGCAGACTATTTAATGGAGAATTTGTGGCCTTCCATGAGTTTAATTTATAGTGCTTTTTAAAAATTTATTTATTAAAAAAAAACACAGTGTCATTTTGAGGAATAAATGCAGTAACTGTGACAATAGCATCCGGCATTCCCTCCTGTTTGGCATGACCATGGAACTTCTTGGTTTTGCTCTTGCATGAGGTTGTAAATTTTGTCAACATACTATATTTTTTTTCATTTTCTTGCTCTTAGTAAAAAAATGTTAAAATGTCTAAAAAAATTACCACCTCAACCCAGCCATTGCACGTATAATTTTCTGGAGCCAGCGTTTTGATGGAGATGGCCATGACTAAACGTTTGGAACACGGTATTATGTTCTAGGATCCTGTGTAATGGATAAGGTTCTTGAGTTTTGACTAGACACTATCGTATGAAGCACTACTAAAACTATATTCTGGTCCTTTCACAGGCATAGGCTTCAAACATGCTCCCTTCCTGATGATTTTCTGGGTAACATAAACAGTCCTCAGACAAACATTTAAACTTTCCTTTAAAACATATTTGCTGCCATGTTCCCTGCTAAGAAAGTTTATTTTATAATTATAGGTTCTTTAAAGGTCATATTGGCTTGTTAAAGGTGAAAACTTCCCCTTTTAGCACTTAAAGAAGCAATTTTATATAGAAATATTATAACAGAAATGAGGATAGAGAAGGGGCTGTTCATTTGTTCAGATTTCCTCAGTGGCATAACTGATCCTCTACTATGTTTTCCAAAGTTTATCTCCTCTAGTTTTGGAAGTCCTAGGTGACTGTTCCTTCATGAGATTTTTTCTGCAAACTGAAATATCAGAACATCAGGGAGTAGTTCCCTAATTTCAGTTTGACGCATCCTTTTTTAAATTTCATCTTTTCACTCATCATTATAGCCCCATGGTATCAATCCACATTTTTCTTTTTCCTTGATGTGTATAGAATTTAAATATTTGTAAGCTGAATTCCTGCCTTTTCAAAAGTATTCATATAGTTTTTCTTCATGTGTCCATTCCTCCAGCTTCTAAGGATTTTTATTGTTTTCTTTAAGTGGCCTGCCTTTACAAAAAAAATTGGTTTTTTTTCTGGTGACCTGAAGTCAAGAAATATTCCAAAATCAGTGACAGCAGATCCATACAGAGGGGCTACGACTTTCTTAGCTCTTTAGAGGCTTTGGCTACAGAAGTTGAATCAGCAAATTTTGTCCTCTGCGGTACATTGCAAACTTATTTATTGTCCACCCCCACCCCAGTTTGTTTTAATCATTGCTGGGTTTTGGACTATTCCCCACTGTCACTAATTGCAGAAAGGCAGCTGGATAGAAATGAAAACACGTAAAATTGCAACAACTTTCCTTCTGTTATCAAGTCTGAAGGGTGCTACTAGAGCTGAAAAATTAACAGTACCAATCTGGGACTGTGTGTGAACAGAGTACCAGAAGATGCATTACTTCAGTGCCTTTCCATAGCTGCTTCTATCGGCCAGCATCTGATTAAGCCCTAACTACAGTAATTGCTGCCTTTCCCAAGACGTGCGCAGGCACATAACAGCAGATATGCCAACTGCTCTTTCTCTGAAATGTCACCTTTTTACTACTGCCATGGTACAGTTATTGCTGGCAGTGCAGCAAAACAAAATTTGCACTCTGTGCTGGTTGGGGTAACTTGGCCTGATACGTGCTGCAAACTTTAATCTAAAACTAGTATCTTGCACCCTGAATTTCACTTTATGTACCACCCCGTTTTGAATAAGTGATGTTTCTCTTCCATCCTCAAAGTGACTGATTGCAAGGGACTGTTTTTGTGGCTAAGGATGACCAATGTGAAAAAAGATTATTGGCTCGGGTCTATTGTACTTGTTCAGGATTAGCCATCAACAAAACACAGAGACAGAAATGGAGATACAGAATCACACATCCAGAGAACTAGCTCTGCATCTGACCATCTATGTGTTCTACAGGGCTATGTAGAACATGGCATTTGGCTATGAACAGAAATCAAATTGGACAATGTAGTTGTGCTTTTTGCCCTAAACAATGATGCCAAGGCATGGCCTTGCTTCCAATAAAACATCAAAATGTTAATTTTAGTGTGAGGCACATTTAAAAAGGGCAACATAAAATAATCAGTGGTACAGACTGAAGGGGTGTAGCTTCATCAACATGTGACAACACCAATAAAGTGTATGAGAAGCACGGATCAAAGACAGGAAGAGAAATTATAGCAGATACAGGAAACTTCAAAAATATTTTCAAAATAGTTCATAGATATTGAACTTAGGAAAACTGTAGTTTCTGAATGGACTCTTTAATTCTGAAAAATAGAATAAAACTATTTCAAAACCAGCAATTAGAGTTGGTTAACCACAACTTTCATTTCCCAACATTGTAATAACTTTATTAACAGAACAGGGTTACAAAGGCAGGCTAGTTTCTGATTTTGAAAATATATTGGACTTAAAAACTCAGTTTTGGTCATCCAGAACAAGCTATATATTATACTGAATTCACTGAAGAGATTCAAGTGAAACATTTTGGTACAGCATAACAGCACGGCAAAAGTGATGTCCCCTTTCTTCAAACTAGATCATCAGCTAATGTACTATTCCCCAGGACACTGAAGACCACTTCCAGTTCTCAATGAACTATCACTGAACCACCTGCGAATTAACACTGACCACCTTTCTGGAGAGTTACTTTCGAGCAGGGGGAGCTCTGAATCTAGTATTTAAGGTGCTTGCATTTGCTACTAACACATCAGTGAAGAGGCTGCAGAATAGACTGAGAGCAACACACTCTTCAGGGTAACCTGTAAGTTCAGATCACCTTCCTTTTCCATGTAACATGCTGGCTCGGAATAAAGGAGAGAACTGAGGCCAAGTTTCTGTGCCATAATGAGCAGCAACTGTTAGAAAACAGTTTGGTAATGATACCAATTTCTTGTGCCCCCTGTCTGGCAAGGTTGCTTAGAAGTCCGTAGCTTCCATCACTTTGTTTTTGTTCATACTGTTGTACATCAAAAAGAAACACGTTGACCTGATTAAACCAGTATGTAATTCATTCTCAAATACTTTTTCTTCCAATTTTTTTCATTAATTTGTTGAGTCAAAATTATTTTTTTGTACTTCTTTAGTAACGACTACTGTAGCTCTGTCAGATCTAGCCTAAGATCATTTATTTGCTAATTAACACAAAAAATTCCTAATAGATTTTAGCATGTCTTTGAAAGCAACACTCTAAATGTACTGAATTGTTCTCCAAAACAATAACATTTCCTTTGTAAATGTCAGAAGCCAGGGATTGTAGTTAAGCGATTATTCACTTTATCAAAAGAACAAACAAAAAAAGATAGCTGATGGTCCCAATCCTGAGAGCATGGTTTTAGTTCAGTGAACAGACTCTATGTCTTTAATTTAAGCTTGCAGACAGAAGTTTGGAAAACACTCTTTAAAAACTCACTTTCATTAGCTATAATGTTTATGACTACTCATATGAGAGATTATTACTAGGATAACTTATCTTTTCAAACAATTTCATTCCATA
Source organism: Phalacrocorax aristotelis (assembly GCF_949628215.1). Taxonomy (NCBI): domain Eukaryota; kingdom Metazoa; phylum Chordata; class Aves; order Suliformes; family Phalacrocoracidae; genus Phalacrocorax; species Phalacrocorax aristotelis. Next base: position 76,514,675 of record NC_134278.1, on the reverse strand, counting down.
TTTTAGAATTTGATTTTTTCTCTGGGGAAGCAGCAGACTATCTCCCTCTACAGAGGAAGTTTCTAATCTAGTACAGAAAGTGCCTGTAAATGTGTCTTTTGTGAATTTAGCTATCCAAGTCAAACGGCTTCAATTTCTTCCTCTATTGAGCTAACGAACTTGGAGACTTTATGATAAAGAATGTTTATAGAAATATAACCTATTAGTACATGAAAAAAGAACATACACACAAGGAACAAACCCTGATATTCCCCATCAGTACATGAAACCGAAACAAAGAGAACTGTTAGTTATAATCCCATCCATTGCTTTGATCTGACTCCCCGCTTGGCCCCATGAGCTGGCACTGGGAATGTGGTTGGAGTGAATAGCTGCTGTCTGGGACAGAGGGCAGGAGGTGGTAAAGGACTTCCCTTTTTGGAAACAGCGCATATTTATGCTAGACATCAGTCATTGGGTAACCACAAGCCTATTTCTAAAATCTACAAAACCAGCCCATAAAATCCTTCTGGAGCTGACCTGATCACTCCTGCGTACAGCACAGGTTCGTTGGCTGTGTTCATTAAAAAACACATGACCCTGCAGGATTGCTGGAGGAAGAAACAGAATGGAAGTTTGATTCTGTGAGCCATTTAGAAGGAAAAATTGTAGTATTTTACAGTGATATTAAAACTGCAAGTGACAATGACAAGGAATTCAAACTGAGAGGAATGTTTTTCAAAGCTTTTTCTGGTGCTCTGACAAAAGATGCTGTAATACCAGGTTATCCCATAAGATTGAAACTTCTGAAAATAATAGCAGAAGCTGTAATTTGAGAGTTCTTTGCTTTACTGAAGGAGTAAAAGGGAAAGATATATGTGAAAATCTCTCTATGCTGTTAAAAGCTATTTTAGATTTCTTTCTTAAAAATATCCTTTCCTGAGAAGCACAACAGTAAGATGCCTGCAACACTTTGGTTAGCCCTCTGGATAAACAAAGCCTAGGCTCACCAGTTTTCAGAATACAAAAAAAAAAATCCTTAAGAAAATATGAGAAAGAATATTATTTCCTTTCCTTTCCTTTCCTTTCCTTTCCTTTCCTTTCCTTTCCTTTCCTTTCCTTTCCTTTCCTTTCCTTTCCTTTCCTTTCCTTTCCTTTCCTTTCCTTTCCTTTCCTTTCCTTTCCTTTCCTTTCCTTTCCTTTCCTTTCCTTTCCTTTCCTTTCCTTTCCTTTCCTTCCCTTCCCTTCCCTTCCCTTCCCTTCCCTTCCCTTCCCTTCCCTTCCCTTCCCTTCCCTTCCCTTCCCTTCCCTTCCCTTCCCTTCCCTTCCCTTCCCTTCCCTTCCCTTCCCTTCCCTCCCCATTTCCCCATTTCCCCTCTCCCTTTCCCCTTTTTTTTTTCCCAGAGCATGAAGCTCTATTTTACAGTAAAATTTCACCTGAGAAACTGAAATGCAGAGGTGCGAACTAAAGTATTATGAAGCAGAAGCCTTCATGTGGCAGAGCTAATTTGATAAAATGCTATTTTTTTCCTTAAATTGCAGACCTTTAAACACTGACCCTGCAAGCACATGAACACTTAAGTTTGCCTTGCAAATATTGTAAATGTCCTCAGTGAAATATGCTTGAATATAAAGTTGGCCACACATGTAACGATGTCAGAGGGACATTTTAGGGGAATTCGTTAGTAATGTTTTGACCCAAGTTGCTATCTCTGCTTGCCCCTGAACTGTGCGCCCTTCCAGCTTGCTGGGCCATAGCTGAGACGGCTCAGTGTTCCACTGCAGTGCACACACTTCGATATTATTCACCAAAAGACAGCGTGGAACTTTTAGGCCGGTAGCTGTGATACTCGTAACGACTGTAGACCTCATCACTAGCAAACATTAATCTATAGGTGTCTGAGTTATTCTGTCATTCGGACCTGCACACGTGTTTATGCACGCCTTATAAAGAAAGAGGCTGATAACAGCATGTTGAGATTATATTAGCACAGAAATGTCTACTGAGATAAACTTGGGAAGACTATTTTATTCTGAACCAGTGTTACTTACTAAATTGTTAAATTTGTTCTTTTAAAATATTTAACAGTCCTTTGTTTAATTGAAAGTGAAAAACAATGACAAAAATGTCACAGTGTGTAAGCTATGTTCAGTTTAGCTCTTGGCTATCTTGACAGCTTAAATTATTTGGGTCAAATTTACTTTAGAAGGAGAGGAAACAATTTCCTTTGAAATCAGTAAGTATTGTGTGCTTCTTCTTTATATATAAATTTACCTAAATTTACCCTTCTTATCAAAACACTTTTGTCAATGAGGAATATACGCTGTCCTACTTACTTGCCAAGTAAGCTTCACTTAAATTCAGTTTTATCTTACTTGAGAAGTAAAAAATCTGAAAATACATGAAAATACTTAGGTGAAAAAATCCTCCACTGTGAAGATGATAAAGCCAGTGCACAGGCATTTCCATAATCAAAAGCATACAATGAAACACTCCTGTGAGATCAATCAAAGCTTGAGTAAGTGATTTTTGTAAGCCTATTCTGGAACAGTTTTGCAGTCAACACCAGATATCTTAAAATACATACTGAAGCTTCACATGTCTAGCCCAGAACTACAAAGTATTGAAACAAATATTTTTCTGCATTCCTTTGTAAACAGTCATATTTTATTTTAGTTAGTACCAACAAGAAAAGAAGTTATCACATCAGTAATCAACCGAGGAAGAACTTTACTCCAGTGACATACAAAACCATATGCCGTGAAAAAGCATTATTAGAAATACCTTGTCTGGTAAAAAAGAAATGAAAATAGTACAGCAACAATAAGGCAGCGGCAATGAAAGGTGAAGGCTCTCTTGCTTTAAAGGCATACTGTGGATTGACTCCTGAAAGCCCAAGTTAATATTTACTAACTCTAAGCACATTCAGTAGCTTCTGATTTTTTTTCTTTTAGTGGGGCCACTGCTCCTTTTGTTTGAAGACAGAGCAAAGCTGTGAATAATGCCTAAGAGCAAAACTAAACCAGAAGGAAATGACTTTTTTAATGTGAGACCTTCAACCTCAATTCCAGCTCCCCAGAGGCTGTCTTTGACTCCTTTTCACGTAATGGCTCCCACAGATGTCAACTGGGGATAAAGACACTTCCACAAAGAAACTGATGAAGAAACTGCTGCAGAGAAAGGTGAGTTTACAAGTCTTTTTTGACACTGGTGAAGTGAAGTTAGGGCAGTGTCATTCAGAATGGCCAACTTAAATGCACTGTAGGAGGTTAACGGTGACTACAGATGGCAAGGGCAAACTACATAGCTGTTCAGCGAGTCAGTGAAGGCTATTGGTCAGCTTAAGTAGTGCCCAAAATTAATTAATTTTGAGAGTTAAGCAACACTTGAACTGTTCAAAATGCATTTGTTAGTGTATCATGTTACTGGGCCCTTCTGAAGACTTGTTCTGACCTAGTTAAAAAAAAAGATATTAGAAAAGAGCCATTTTACATGCATAAATTACTGTTCCTCTCTGTGTCATAAAGGAGTCAGGGGGCAAAGGAAAAAAAGTCAGACTTTTTATTGTCTTAGTGACTGATGCAAGCAGCACAAGTGTTAAGGTTACCAGGAGTTAAGAAGGAACGTTCCAGGAAAGGAATGAAATTAACCTCTTCCCTGATATGGACTGAATATCTGAGCTGAATTTTTATTAACATTTGATTCTGCTTCTGGAGGAAGATTTCCACTTCTTTTAATGCAGATTTTGTTTGAACTGAAACTTGTTTGACATCCATTGTGATGTTTCATAATAACATAAAGGTGTTGCATGAGTTTATAATATATATAGTAATTTTTCAAGTAAACAGTTTATATTTAATACAGCACTACTTTCCTCCATCCCTATGCCCTCTCAAAAGCTAGAACTGGACTTTTCAAATTCACAGCTAAATAAGAATTTTAAAACTTATGTTTATTGATATGGTATATATTGTATTCACTTATTCTGTCAGTTTATACCTTTGTATCTATGATGTTGTTCATTGCATATCTCAGCACTCGTATGTTTGAGAGACCTTCTCATCTGTGGTTTTGAAATGCATTCCCTCAATGTTTTCACTCTGACTGCTAACGTTAGGTGGTCATCAACAGACTAGGAGAAGGCTAAGGTATCCAACAAATTTTTTGCCTCAGTCTTCACTGGTAACCTTTCTCCTCACCCCTCCCAAGTTGATGGACCACAGGACAGAAACCAGGGGGATAAAGCCGCTCTCATTTTAAGGGAAGATCAGGTCCATGACCACCTGAGGAACCTGGATATACACAAGTCTATGGGACCTGATGAGATGCATCCAAGAGTCCTGAGGGAATTGGCTGATGTAGTTGCCAAGCCACCCTCTGTGATATTTGAAAAGTCATGGCAGTCAGGTGAAGCCCCTGGGGATGGAAGAAGGGAAACATTGGGCCTATCTTTAAAAAGGGTAGAAAGGAGGACCGGGGAACTACAGACCAGTCAGCCTTACCTCTGTGCCTGGGAAGATCATGGAACAGATCCTCCTAGAAGATATGCTAAAGCACATGGAACACAGGGAGCTGATTTGTGACAGCCAGCATGGCTTCACCAAGGGCAAGTCCTGCCTGGCCAAACTAGTGGCCTTCTATGATGGAGTGACTACATCAGTGGACAAGGGAAGAGCTACAGATGTCGTCTGTCTGGACTTCTGTAAGGTCTTTGACACGGTCCCTCACAGCATCCTTCTCTCTAAACTGGGGAGATATGGATTGATGGGTGGACTGTTCAGTGGATAAGGAATTTGTTGTATATTGCATCCAGAGGGCAGTGGTCAATGGCTCAATGTCCAGGTGGAGATAGGTGAGAAGTGGTGTCAGACAGGGTTCCCTACTGGGACCAGTATTGTTTAATATCTTCGTCAATGATATACACAGTGGGATCATGGCCATCAGCAAGTTTGCAGATGGCACCAAGCTGAGCGGTGCAGTTGTCACGTCAGAAGGACGGGATGTCATCCAAAGAGACCTAGACAAGCTGGAGAGGTGGGCCCATGTAAACCTCATGAGGTTCAACAAAGCCAAGTGCAAAGTCCTGCACATGGGTCGGGGCAATCCCCAGTATCAATACAGGCTGGGGGATGAAGAGATTGAGAGCAGCCCTGCTGAGAAAGACTTCTGGGGGTACTGGTAGATGAGAAGCTGGACATGAGCCAACAATGTGCACTTGCAGCCCAGAATGCCAACCATGTCCTGGGCTGCATCAAAAGAAGAGTGGCCATTGTCATAAAGTAAGGATGTCAGAAAATTTATACAATATTTATCCCACTGCCTTATGTAGTAACTAAACTTGCAAAGTGTTTGTGTGTGTATTAAGTAAGACTCTTGCTTTTATTAGCTGCACAAAAATAAGCCTGCCCTTCAGACCTGCTTCTTCTCAATCAAAAAAAAAGTCTTATGTAAACTAACTTAGGTTGTTCATATATTCTTTAAACAGTCTCAGGAAAAACTTATACTTTAAATTGGAAAGGTAACATCTCTTTTTTTCATCCTCTTGCAGCACAAAATGCTTATTGAAAGATGATAATTCAAGTGGTTTGACATTAAGTTTATAATGAAATAAAAAATCAAACTATATTTCCCCATGTTTTTGAAAATAATACTTGAAATACTTGATTTGTTCCTCATAAATAAGATTCACTGCATCATAAGGAGTACTTCTGTACAGAGGCCTGTTGCCTTTGTGCAAGTTTGCCTCTGTACAGCTTTATCTTAGTTTAGGAAGCACCTACATAGCCCAAGATGATATTAAATATATCATAGCACATTGAAAGTTATTATGCTGTTATTATGTTTTTGTCATCATATTTATTGATTGGGTGTACTAATATTTTATTTGAAATAACATTCAATAGACCCTTGCTATCCTTGCTAGATCCTTGACATTATTATTTTATAGTAATTATTTTTCTTCCCTAATCTATCCTGTAGAAGTAGAATCCAGAAAGGCTTTCACTCAGCTGTGTATGTATAAAGGTTTAAATTCACGTTCAGCTGTACAAGACAAAATAGATTCTAGACTAAAATATCTATCTCACAATTACAGAATAAATTAAAGTTATATCTGGATCTGCAGGAAATAGTAGATTTGAGACAATGCTAATTCTAGAGGTAATTTAAATTGCTAACACAAGTACAAAAATTTGTCAGAAATTACTACTGTGTTTTAAATAGTGCTCATGTTTAAAGTCATGATGTCAGGAAAAATGCAGAAGGCAGAGGAAACATTGCTGTAGGAACGTTTATCAAAAAAAGTTACTCCCATATGTCATTACAAAGCTAGCAGCTGTGTTGATGAAATCACAATTCCTTTTGGTGACATCCATATGGAATGTAGAGCTTTGACATTACCGTTCAGTAAGAGCAGTAGTCTGATTTTCTGCATGTGACTGTATTAGGCAATTGTCAAATCTGTTTTATATTTTATTCCAAAATAAAAATGTTATGGGGCATATATCTACATGAAACCCAGAGTTACATTTGGTGTGAAATATGTTGTGGTGGTCTTTGTTCCTCATGTAAAAAAATTGTCTAAGCCACATAAATCTTGGATTTATGGAATCATAGAGTCATTCAAGTTGGAAAGGACATTAGGAGGTTTTTTGTCCACTCTCCTGCTCAAAGCAGGGTCAGCACTGAGATTAGATCAGGCTTCTCAAGGTCCTTGTTCAGTTAAGTCTTGAAAACCTCCAAGAATGGAGACTGCAGAGCCCTGCTGGACAATCTGCTCCAGTGCTTGGCTGTCCCAAGGATGATTTCATACAGAAGTTTACATCAGAAATTATATGTCCTAAATTTTCTCAAACTGACTTGAATTTTCTACTCCTTAACTATCAGGAATGCTCTAAATTTTATTTCTGTTTTACTCTCCTTGGGGCTTTGTTTGTTTTTTGAGTGCAAAGTCAAGACAACTTTGGGAATATCTTCAGAAAGTACTTCTGCTTCCTTCATACCTCTCATAAAACTTGTGATCTGTTAATTCTTTTAAGAACTCCACTTTGTCATTCTTCAAGTCTGGAAATGGCCCTTTTGCATCACAAGAGAAGACATTTGAAATTATGACGGTGCCCATTGCACGGGGAATTTCACTGAATCTAAACCACACAGTATTTTCAGAACAACTCAGTAATCCAGTCATTGTCACTGACAGTAACAGCATATCCTTTTCCCACCCTGTGAGTGATGAAATGCCCTTGATGCCCTGCCATGAAGACAACAGGGACATTATGATATAGTCAATTCTTATAATCAAGATGCATAAATAAAATTACATGCAAGTCATACTAGACAGCCAAAATAATTGTTTCTGACTTAATTAAGCTATAGATCAGAACATGACATATTCAGTGTAGACAATAAGTGGAAAAGAAGTCAGAGATGTTGCTTCCCCTCCCTTGAATGCCTACTGGATTTTGAAATACTAAGAAAAGCCAAGGGAAAAAACAGGGGGCTGAGAGAATCAGGAAAGACCAAGGGAAAGCTACAGATCATTTAAATACAGGGTTTAAATATGGGACTACATATGTATCAAAAGAGAATCACATACAGAACAAGCTGCTGCACATCCAATATTTAATTCAAAATTTCCTATTTGTGCTTATATTTATTAGCTATTTCTTGCTGTTGTTTATATGAAAACAAGGTGAATAAACACCCTTCATATTTAAGGTGAAGGGTTTATCTGAGATCATAAAATGGTATAGGGAACAAATAGATATTAAAGAAGAGCAAATAAATGGCAACAGGCTGTACTTACTATGTGGCCTACCATTTTTCCTTATTTGTCACATCTGACACTACAAAAGTGAGATTGCTAGAATTTCTACTTTAAATTAAATTAGGCTAATGAAGGTAACCAGAAGGGTCTGCCAGTAGTCACAAATATGAATGTACAAATGCAAAGGCAACAGGAGTTTAAAAAGTAGATTATACTTCACGCTCTCTATTTTATTATATATATAATTCACCTTAACAATGAATGAGATTGGCAGGGCTCTAGATGCACTAACAGGCCACAGCTGCCCTGAGCAACCTCACCTGGGGCCCCCACCCCTGCCCATGGGCCCCATTTAAGCTCCAGGACGGGGTGGTTGCTCCGTGCCTGGGCTGTGTGGTGGGGGTGCCCGCATGGAGCCTCAGCTCTGGCTGGGATGGCTGGACGGGCCCTGGGCTGCTGCTGTATGTGGCTGTTGGTAGTCCCTGTTACCAGTTCTGTCTGCTGTGCTTAGATCCTGTGTGGGACTGTGCCCCCCTGGTGAGGGTCACCACCCGGTGTTGGGGTCACCCTTGGCTCCTGGCTTGTCCCCCTTCATGGAGCTGCGCTGCCAGCAGGACTGATAACCTTCCAGGTGACACAAGGGCAGGGTGGAGAAGGCAGCACTCTAGTTAAAGCTACATGTGAGCCAGAGTGAGTTTTCTGTCTTTTGTCCTAAGCAGCTCTGTCAGTTGTAATAATATGATTTTTTTCAAAAAAAAAAGATTGGGTTCGCAAACTGTTTGAGTAAAAGATTCTTGCTCAGAGCACCTTCTAAGAACTACTTTTTTAATGAAGTTTACAATGTTGAGGCTTTTGATCAGTAAAAGCAGTATTTAGTAGTGTGAAAACGTAAAAATAAAACAACAAAAAGCTAGAAAGTATCCATTTACAAAATACCTGGATGGTGGAGTGTTTGTGATACTCCAGCTCCACCCAGCTTGACTTTAAACACCTTAACACTGTTTGAATTCCCTGATACCAGAGCATTCAAACCTTGACTACAAAGCTCTTTCATAAGATTTGCCACTGTTGATCTTTCAGTGTCCCGTAGCGGTGGCAAGCTGAGTGCAGAGAGGTCACGAGATGTTTTGTCATGCATCTCAGCCGGCTTTGGGCTCTGGAGCTGGAGACACCATGGCAGCAGGAATGCTGAGAGCCAGCCTATGCAAGCATTCCCTTCATCGCTCGCATTGCTGGAGCAGCACCCTGTGATAGCAATGAATGTTAAGAGACTATAAATATGGCAAGAATTCAGAGAGTAGACAAGATTTTGAGGCTGCCTCAGGATTTGGATGATCATGTAAATGTTATTGGGAAGGCTTGAAAATTAAAGCAACAGCTGATTTTTTGTTGGAGAATCAAGTAATTGCAGATAAAATTAATCTCATAGTTCATTTCTGAGTACTTACCGACTGAATAGCAAAACTGGCTGGTTTTGTACATATAGTAGTATACTGCCACAGTGTATACTGTGTATACACATGTAAATAGAAATTTTCTGCACTGATGCTCCAGTTTACGGCTCTGTAAATAACACCTGCTTCTTTTTAATAGTTAACATATATGGTAGTAACTACATGGCACACTGAAGTCCTGTGTGGAGACACCTGAACTCTACAAGTTACCATGGCATTTCCCCTAAGACTTTGCCTCACTGTCCTAAAGGATTAGCTTCCTGGAGCAAGCTCACTTGGCTGTACTGGTCCCAGTACCTCAACTAGTTTGCTCAGCCGTACCTTGTCTTACTGCTCTGTGTAACAAATATCCCTATTGTCTGTCAGCTACTGGAAAGCAAGACACTTGGCAAGTGTTTCAATATGTGTATGCCACTGTCTAATGATTATGAAGGATGCCTATTACACTTAAAAATCAAATTATTTCTAAATGATAATGTTCAAAGTACCTGTATTGTAGTTTCTTATGTATTCCTTTGTTCAAATTGTAAACACAATTGGAGGTTTTTAATTTTACACCATTTTATTTCCTCTTTTTCAGTATGGTGCAAATTCTTGCACTGAATAGATTACATTCAGGGAACTGAATGGATTCCCTGATGACTCTATTTTAGAATCCTTTTGAGTATGTTTTATATAGTAAAGAGAACAATACACATTCAGTGTTAAATCATTATATAAAAGCACCTATAAAACTGACTGCTGGGTTTTTTAAATGACAAATCCTGATTTATTTCCCTGAATACATCATTTCTGAGAATCAGACTGAGATAGGTGTCTGGCTACAACCGTAGTTGTTTAACAACAGAAATTTGCACCTTCACTTGGTCAATGAGGTCCCAGTTTCAAAGTCCAAACATTTCTTGGCTGTCACAAAAAAAAAAATTGACAGATTTTATTGCTCCTCTTGGATATCATGACTAGCATAAGGAGAGATTTATGGAAGTATAAAAGGTAATAAATATTTTCACATAACAGCTGAAAATAACAATTCACTCATGCTATAAGAAAAAAAAACAAAAATGCTGATATTCAAAACAGAAAAATACATATTTATGGCTAAATGTAGCTTACAAATATGTAATCTAATCCTTAATATTGATGTTCCAATTGCAAATCTTCCATTTACATCTATGGTAGCAGTACTATATCCCTTGTTAGAAAGTGCTGTGAAGGAATGAATTTACAAACAAGAAATCCCTTTCTTACCACCAACAAAATCCTGGCAGTAACTATATTAATTCCCAAGTAGAAAATCTATATTAAGTGGAGATAAAGCTGAGAGTATATTTCTCAAATGTAAGCATACAAAAGATGCAGTAATTGTCCCAAACTAAGTATTATGATGGCATTAAATTCAAAGATGAGGTCATACCAAGGGAAAACCCCAATTCTTCGAACTAACGATGATCTATTTCTTTTCTCCAAATCCTGTTGGAGAATTCTGTTTTTGGATTTGTGTTTGTGGAAACCATTTATTTTCAGGTGGTCAAAACTTCTTTTAGTGTAATGGGATGCTTATGCCATTAAAAACTTTGCCCATGTCTGCATGTTTAATACTACTTAATTTTTCAAGACTTTTTTTTCAACTCTGTTTATCCTGTCCATTGTAAAATGGCTCACAGTGAAGGCTGCCTGCTTAGTATGAGATTTACAGTAAGTTTTTATTGCCTTTAAGATATGAAGATAATCACTATTGTTTGACTTGCCAGTGTTTGTTTATGATCCTAGAGAAACAGAGGAGAAAAAGACAAATGTCAAGAGAACAAAGAAAAGGGAAACAAATTAAAAGGAAGAGCTTGAAAGAAAAATATGGACATGTATTCATATTTAGTGCATTTATATTGGAAAGACATAGCCTGTTATGTTATCAAAATTACATCTTGGGTTTTGTTTCATTTTTTCCTTGAGAAATCTATGCTGATGACTGGCACTTGCTGCTGAGCCCTGGTTCCTATCATTGGATCTTGAACAGTATACAAGGAATGCAGTTCTTTGGTACCAGACATGGATGTGCTGGTATGCAAGCATGCATGAGTTCACAAGCAGTTGATGCATGAACACAGTTTAGCTCATGATCTTGCCATCTGTAGTTCAAGGTTAGTACCTTTGTATTTTGTAGCTCATAATGCATAATGGAACTGGTCATCAATTTGGTGTTATGATGTAGCAAGTATGATCTTCATTCCAGAAATAATTGAAAGCTGTGTTGCTCTCCTTAGGTAAAGACCATCTTCAAATCTGTCCAGTCTGATGTCTAGAAACCAGACCTCATGGAAAGTTATCACAAACCTTCTGTGCTGTGTTCTCGCCCAGCTTCCTTTCATGCTCTGCTCTTTTTTCCCCTTAGCCCACTGTACTCTCCTGTATCTATGCATTCTTGTCTGCTACACAGCTGATTCTGACCTGCTCTTGCTCCCTTTTTAATCAAGAAAACTCCACTTGCAGCTTAGGACACTTTTCTGGTGATAACATTTTTAGGCTTTTTATTTATAAAAGAGTTAATAGGTCTATCAAAATAAGAAAATAATTTTTAGTATGCTAATGAACAGATGGACCTAGTTCCTAAATATGATAAATTCTTGAAAAGGAGACCGTACTTGCACAGAAAATACATGCTTAGTAGAGAGTAGGCTATAAAACTATGTCTGTGGGCCAGGCCAATTGATTTAAGCTTAGAGACCAGATATACTCTTTAAAGCTTTTCTTCTCCAGTGTACCTAAGAGGAGCTACTTGAAAGAATGAACTGAGTTCTCTTTTCATCTATTCTGAACTATTTTGACTAAAATCATCTTGGTTTATATAAAGCAAGTATAACACACTACTCCTAGCTGCAGTAGCACAGCATTAGTTATCTGTTCTTTTATGTCATTTTGTGAAAGCTGTTACACTGTGAAAGTTATATGATGTTCTTAACATCAGTGTCCAAAGATAGGTGAATTAAAAAAAAACAACAAAGCGACACAATGATAATCACATCTATGATTCTTTTCCACTACATTCAGATGATCACAAACATACAGGTACAATGCTGAGGCTATTGTCAAATACCTAGATTATCAGTTGTCAAGAAAAGCTCTGCCTCACGCTCACTTTTCTGACAACCCTGAAGCAAAATTGCTTAGCTCACAATTTTCCAAAAATTGACAACAGCTTTTGCACATGAGTACAAAAGAATCAGTCTTCAACTGCCTTCAATTTATAACTAAGTTTCCATTCATGTCTTGGATTTCTGTACATGTGCTTGAGCTGGAGGGTAGTGGGTAGTCTAGCAGAATCAGTAAATTCAGACTCCAGCAGCTAACAGAGTTTGAGACCCTCTCCACAACAGCTAATCCTGTGACAGCCATGAGCTTTATAAAGCCGCAGACGTCTGCACCAGTCCAAAGCTTGAAAAAGGGTTTCAACAAAATAGACCCTGAGAACTTAGATATACTTTGTCCCCACAAATTTTGGGATAATTTTTTTAATATGTAAAAAAAAATGGTGGTAGTAGAAGCAATGTACAAGAAATTAGTTTAAAGACAGAAATTGTGTTAGTAAATCACAAAGAAGCTGTAATAACTAAGGAACACGTTTTTTAGTGTCTGACAAATCAGAAAGAGAAACACAGCCTATCTCATAGTCCCACATTCTAAACTATGCATGCTATGATTATAGTCATAAACAACAGATACTGTGTCTGTACGTAGGAAAACAAAGAACAGTTCTTTTTTAGGAACTATCTGTAGGAAGAACATACAATTTAGTCAACAAGGGAGCTGGAATAACCTCTTGTATTCTTTCCAATGACTATAGTTTAGTATTTAGCAGAAGGAATGTTTTTGTTCTCTTTTGTGTGCTTTTCTCTTCTATCTATCCTCCTCCTCTTTCTGGCAAAGCATGGATATTTTCTGTTCTTGCACCTGGTCTGACAAACAGAACCCCCACTATTTTTACATGTTCTAACCCACAGCACTTTTTTTTCAGACAGCTGCAATTGCTGCACACTCTGACCAAGAAGGCAAGCTTCCCACCTCTGCCACTAATACCAATAGGCGACCAGAGAGAATATAACACTCCAAGTAACAATTTCTTCTACTGCCCATAATGAAGACCTGTACAGCAATTCTAGTCCAGCAATCCTGTCCTGAAATTATCCTATCAACTCACTGTCTGAACCATAAGTATGAGATGGCTACTGAATTAATTTGTGAACACACACTGTTTTCTTTCTTTCTGAAAACCTGAAACTGTTAGTAGAAGGAATGGATGAAGTTCAGCCAAAGTGTGTTAAATACTAAATGGCTTTTGAAGATGAACAATGTTAGTTTGGCAACAACAGAAAAGATTTCCTTAGAGTAAGTTTTCATCATCACACAAATTTTTCCTGTTCTACAAAATATACACATTTTCAAACAAATAAAACCTGGGATAAGCATTTTTTTGTCTTGGGCCTGAATCACTTTGTGTACTCTGACAACTTCTGTTCAGCTTACTGACAGGTTCAGAGGGGAAAACAATTGCTCAGGACGGAAAAGGCAGGAACAACTACATTTTCCAAATTAAAATATGATCCAGAATGAATATTGTCCAAAGCTTGACTTCAACTGAACATACTTTTTTGCTTTTGACATGTCCTGGGATCGTTAACACACCACAGAAAAATTCTGATTTTAGAGGATTTTACTTCTTTCTGGAAGTCTTTTCAAAGAACCTGTTTTCTAACAGCTGTTCTGTTAGTCTTGATGATTCAGATTTGTTAAGAGAAGCATTGATAGGCAAGGTAAACTTTTAATAAGCAATGTACACTGCAACAGAACTTGGAAACTTCAGAAATTTAGGTTTAAAATGAGTTTTCTTATTGAAAGAGAGCAGGCCACATGGTGAAGAAATGTTTCTTTGCTAGTGTGTTTGATACTTTGACTGTTACTGTGTGAAATGTAAATGCAAGTATAAGACAATTAAATTCCAATGTGAAGGAAATAAAAACTTGTTCATAAATGAAATGTAAAGAATTTTAAAATGTATTTTCATATGAAACGGATATGATCTGAAGAGCAGTAAGTCACAAAACATATGTTATGCTATTTTAATTTCTTCAACAGAGAAAAGTGCCTTTAAAACACAGGTGATCATCTGCTGACAGAAAGTGAGAGCAACATTTTTTCCATTTTCAGATAGTAATTATAGCCTTCAAACACTAGAGAATCTTAAAAAGGTTGCAAAGAATTCATGGCTTTTCTTTGATGCAAAATTTTTAAAGAATATCCTTTCATCTTACTATTCTTCTTTTACTTTTAAAATCTATTTGTTCCAGATGTCAAAACTTCTAAGCAAAGGGTACACCTAGTTAAAATACCAAGTTGGAACTGATTTATGTTTAAACTGTTAGTATGTCAGTATCCTAGATAGACTAGATAATGAAAACAGCAGTTTTTCTGCACCTCAAACTCCCATGCTTATTCCAGTTACTTTCGAGAAGACAAATATTGTTAAGTCTTTACCACATATTTGCAGTATAAATTAATCCCATTTGCATACAGATTTATCCCAGAAGGCGTCTTTACAGGATTTTGTAAAGTGTCAAGAGAATCAAGCTACTTTGGACCAGCTTAAAAGGAGCATTCCACAGACAAAGTTCCTCATGGGAAACAGTAATAAATGAATGGAGAATGAAAGGAGCTTCATCAGACAACTGGGTTAACCTCACCTGATTGATTTTGTAAAGGGAGGAAATGTGTCATGTGAGGAAGATTGATGCAGGGTTTTAAATTCAGGGCTAAATTTTTCAGTTCTTGACTTCTAGGATTTATAATTTTTAAAAAAGTCAAAAGTTCCTGCTGTTTTCTGGGTGTAAATACTGTGCTTGATCCAGTAGTCAAGAACACTTTTCCACAATAAAATTATTCTAATACTTTACAAAAAACAGCTCCTGGCAGCTAAACTTTTAGCTTTGAGTTAGAAAGTCTGCTTGCAGCTTTCTTTTTGGGGGAGATAAAGTTCACATTTTGAATCAAAATATCTTTAAAAGAAATATGGGAGGATTAGAGCCCCTGTTTGAAAGAAAGTCTTCGGAACTTCAGGTTTGTGAATGCACTGATGTTCTGGCAGGATCAACTCTACGGAGGTACATTTGGCCCTTCTCTGCCTGAATATACCGTTATTATGCTTAAAGTAAACTATTCACATACCATAAAATATGTATTTTAAGCAACGTACCATGTTATGGTTGCTATAAACATCCTGTGCTTTCAGTTGCAAAAGTGGACTGATGCACTAAGATGGGAAAGTAACAGAGGCTCAAAAGATGGGAAGGATGTTTAATGGTAAGCCAGTTTGGTTGATAAAAGCCTAAGAACACCCTCCTATAAGGATCCCTTCTGCCTGTTTCCAGCATTCTACTGCACTCCTCTGTAATGGTAAGCATCTACTGGCTTAATCTTCTTATCTTACTGAAGCATGACATAGCACTGAAAGCATGTTGATATAATATCTAAAGGCTGGAAAGACCCAAGCTAAAACTCTTCTAGATTGTTCTCTCATTCTGCTAGTACTGGAAGACACCAGAATGACATTGCCAAATATCTTGACCCAGTAGATCAAGGTTTTCTGTTGCCTCTAATGTACCTTAACACTGCACATCTACCTGATCGTTCCACAGAGATGTGTATTTTAGCAAGGTAACTGCTACATTCCTCTGTCATCAAAGCACTTGGGATATTTATTTCTCTGAAAAAAAGTATGGCAGCCTTTTTTCAAAATATTTAGTCTGCTGAACCACTGGCTATGCTATACTTCTTCCTTCCTTGCTCTTTACCCCAGCAATGCTAAAAACTCAGTAACACGCTAATGTCACTGCGTGCTCAGGGAGTTATTCAGCCCTACAGGAAATCAGATTTCATGTTATCTGTCTGCAGGACATTCACAGAATTTGCTTATGTAAATTAACAACTTACAATTGTGTAACAATAACAAATTACAATTATGTAAAGTAACAACTTTGCAGGACAAAAAGTAGTATTGCTTCGGATTTTCAGATGCTTTACTGCTGGCAAGATTTGGCTGTGGAAGTACTTGACATTGCAAGGTACAACTACTGAGCTGCCAATTTAGCTATGCTTAACATGCTTAACTAAGCTATACTTAGAATGGCAATGTGTGCTACCTTTCGTACCTACCAGCTGCATTTAGCATTGGAAGGAATATATTATTTTGGGTGTTTTCTACAATTTACTCCAGAAACATATAGTGCCAGATGCTGATGATGTAAACACTACAATGTGAGTTAGCCTCTGAACTCAGCTCTGTTAGGTTTTTTGATGCTACAGAAATAACATACAGGACAAATAACATTTTCTTGCAAAAAATCTTAACATACGGTGCTGTACTCTATGTGAAAAATAAACCAGAAGAGAACAGTGTTCTGAAACTCTGATTTAGAACTGAACCCAACTGAAAAGAAATTCTGGTGCAGTATATGGCACTAGAGCATAATGAATAATCAGCTCATAAAATTTCTGAATGAATCACCTTTTATTCTTTAGTCTGTATTTGTCACTGAGTATTCTTCTTTGTTATTTGTTCCTGTTCTCTACCAGGCAGCCCACTTTTTACACATAAAACAAATGTCTATTTATGGATTTATATTACATTAAGCAAAGTGAAGCAATTATCTACTGCGTTATATGCCACATCGAAATTAGTCTGACAGTTCGTTCGGTTGGTTTTAGCTATATAACAATGCAGAAAAATAGGAAATCAATAGAATTGCTAATATGTAGTTTGATTAAACTGGGGTAACATGTTGTAATTCAATCCATAGATTTTGACTGAAAAAAATAAATTCCAACTTTCTAAACTATGTGGCTTCCATTTATGAGATGCTGGAGTATTAATTCTGTAAGTAAGGGAAACCAAAACCAAGTGTAATTCAGTTTTTAGATAAAATATTTAACTAAATTCAGTTTTAAAGGATAAATGAAGAGAAAATTAATATGTTGATCTATCTTAAACACTGCCATCCGATTTATCTTACTAGACAATATCATTCCAAATAATTGCAAGATTTTCAGACTTCTGGCGCTATAGAAAAGATGTTTCTGGAACAAATTGCAGAAACCACCCAAAAGCACAGGATGTACTATTTTAGAATATTATGAAAGAAAATTACTCTATATTGTACCTGTTGCACTTTAGGAGAAATTAAGGGTGGTAGGTGTAATAGCAACAGAGTAATTTACTGGTTGGAGTACACAATAAGAGAGGCATTCTTGGCACAGTGAATAGGTGGGTAGATTTATCTTAGAGACTCATTTTCTCTTTGTACACATACTTAAGTAGGTCAATATTACCTTTTTGAAACAGTTACAGATCATCCAGTGAAATACCATAATAACGTCACAGGATTATACTACAATCATCACAAGATCACAGTAAAATGTGCTAGAACAGCTCCGGTATCTATTATTGAAAAATACAATAAAGACTGTGAATAACAATTATTAACACTAGCTTCTTCAGAATGAAAATTTGGTGCAGCATTTGAGTGGGACAGTTTCTGCTATGAACTTCTAGAGGTAAGTACAGCTGCTCTTGAGCCTCCTAGGAAACAGCATATTCAGAAGCACAGAGTGCCCTCAGTATTATGGAGGAGTATTGTTTTGTTCCTGATTCAGTGAAGGGATTGCCCCCCCTTGGCCAATGAAACTTCTCCAGTTTCTTGGCTTTCTTGTTGGTTGTTCAGGCTGTGGTTCCTACCCATGCCAGAAGACTGTTCCATTTTAATAATGTCTCTTGACATCTTGTTATCTCTGACTTCACCTGTTCTCCCCAACTCACTCTGTGTTCCCACTGCCTTCGTTTTATCAACTCTGACTTGATCATCTCATAGTGTCTTAGGCCATTTCAGCATGCCAGCCTGATAGCAAATTATAATCTTTTTCTTGGATCGTATTTACTAGTGGGAAAAAACAGCAGAGTGAGACAAGTACTGGACCTGGCCCAAGAGAATGGGCAGGAATGTACAACTGCTGGTGTCAGAGAAAGATGGAAAAGGACGTAGATTAGCTTGGGCTATTGTGGAACACCAACCACATACAAAAAAGCCAAGCCTTCCAATCCCAGTGTGTTTTAGCTACTTAGAAAGAAGACTGAAAAGTTACTTGATTACAGTATATAAATATCTTCATGGGAAGAAAATAATATCTACTAAAAAGCTTTTTGATCTTATGGAGAGAGGTATTATTAGAACAAAATCCTGAGTACCAAAGTCAAATTCAAATGCAGACTGAAAATTCAATGCAGATTAGGCATGAAATTTCAACAGTAGGAACATCTGGTCACTAGAAGAAACACAGACCAAAGAGGGGCTTCAAATAGGGCATGGATGCCTTTGTGGAAGCTAAAAATTCAGTCAACCTTTGAGCTCTTCCTTTTTCAAGAAGAGGCACATTTTATTCAAACACATGTTATCAGGCATCATCATCAGGGTTGATGATCTGCTTATCTCTTTGGCTTTGAAATCTATGAATCTTGTGACATTCAGCAACTCAGTGGCCTCAGTTCTACCAATCTTGCCTGTGCATTCTTCTTTTGATTCCACAGTTATCATGCAATGGCTGGCTGTTTAATATAGAAGATTCTTTTGAATCTTGATTCATTAACTACTGAGTTAAAATATCATTAACTCTTCTGAAGTCTTAAAACGTACTTCCAAATCTGCAGCAAAGTAGAAAGATTACCTACCTCATATTGCTTAGTAACTACAGAACTTACTAAGTCTTAGTTTATGAAGTTTCTTGCTTGTTAAGCATTTGGGGACCAGGATCATTAGCAAAATTAGGCTCTTTTATTAATTCATCTCAATGAATATAATTACAAATTTTGTGGTGCAGTTCAAGAAAACTGAGACCTATTAGCCTAGATGTTTTCAGGACACTTGGTGCATCTCCCCCACAGCAAAAAAAATACAGACTGCAACTGTATTAATGAAACAAACAGGGCCAGCTAGAGCATTGGCCAAGCACTGCTCCAGCACTGCCTGTACTGTTTAATTGTTAGCAGGCATTCAGGCACAAATGCCTGAATTAGAGAACGGGCTTGAGGTATTTTATTTGCTAATACAGATACAGCCATAGAATCTAAGGCTATACATACAAGACAATTTCCTCCCCTAAGAACTGAAATAAAATATCTCTTTAATAAATCTGACTGCTCCTATCTCGAAGGCCATTGTAAAACCCTGAATATGATATGTAAATTGTTCCAGACCACAATAATTACACTTGCAACTAGAATATAATGTAAGTTGAGTTTGAAGCTAAAAACTTTTAGTCTTTGGAAACTGTATTATTCTCTGTTGGCAAAATTAAGAGCTACCAAGAGCTTCTATCCCTTTTTTGTCATAAGTAGCTACCTGTGTCAAACGACTAAGTCCTCTCTCAACAGTTTCTGTAATGTATAAAGGACTAAATTGAAGCCCGTAAATTTCATGTTTCAGGGCATCTTTTCTCATTCTAGAACACTTTGAAATCTTTCCAATAACTCATACTCTTCTTGAAGTGTGAATATCAGCTTTGAACACAGCACTGTCACAATAGTTTATAGTGAAATGCACACAGACACCTTCTACTTGATAGTCCTGTTCTTCTAAACATTGTATTATGCCATTTAAACATACCACTGCACTGAGAATTCCTGTTGAGGCAGTGATCTTCGATGACCTTCTGTTCTTTCCCGAGTCGTCATTTTCAAAGACAAGGTGTATTATCTAAGTACAAGGTGCATACTTTGTCTCTGAATTTACTACTTTGTACCTAGCTATATTAAAACAAATTTATTTCACTACTATGTGGTGATTAAGGTAATTTTTTATTTATCTTACTTTTTTCATACCTTACCAGGCATTTTTATCTGCAAAGCTTTTGTAACATTACTTGTATGATCAGTCAAATCACTGATGAACACCAAGTCAGGAAATCCCTCTGACAGATCTTTTCACTTGTGGCCATTGGTATCTTCCCACAAATGACTACATTTTGACATCTGCTTGTAAGCCAGTCCTTAATACACCTAGTATTTCTGATTAAGTCCATATTTTACACTTTTAACTGAAGTGCCATGCATCGCCAAAACAAATCAATTGAAAGATCCATGTATACTATGCCAACTGCAAATTAAATGGCCTGTTTGCAAAAGAAATGCTGTGTATATTTAACATTGATTTAACAGTCTTAAATTAATTGAGAGAATTTACCTTTTCTGTTTATTCCATTTTTTATTTGTCAAAATCATCTCTACATCTCTCCAGAATAATCAGTATTATTCTGGATATGCTAGTTGTAAATCCATAGTTACAGGTGCATTGAAAATGTGGTTAAAATTAATTTTATTGATGTTTGAATAGGAAAAAAAATAATGAAATATATTCTTCTGTAACTCAATTCAGTTCTTATTAGACTAAATGTGAGTATTTTCTGTGATTCAAATGAAATATTTGAATTAGAAGATTTTTTTAAATGACTGATTAATGTAACAGAACAACACAGTGGCGTAATATATTACTTTGGTTTTCTCTAGTTTTAAGTACTTAAAACTTCATAAATATGTTATTTACAATATATGTGTGTTTAATTAACGACATAAAGTATTTCTATACCTTTTATCTGTATTTTTTCTACTTAACTTAAAACTTGTGAGGGAACAAAGATTTACGGAAATATCTTGCATTCACAGGCAAATCTGTGCTATATCCTTACTCCCACTAGTTTCACATATTCCAGTCTCCTTTGCTACCTGTCAGATGTTTCACTTGCTCTCATTCTGGTCCCCAATGCTCTAAAGTGCCACATGATAGGAGATATGTATATATAGAGAGATACAAATGCACACATTCATACTAATAGACACCCGTGCGTACATACACATGCAATCACAATAAAGATTGTTCCATAAGTTTGGATTTCTTACTTGAGCTTACGTATGCAAATGTGTCAAAAGTTAATGCTTGCTAAACTGATGAATGAGTCATAGCTTATGGCACTCTGGGTTTTTAATGTTTGTATTTAGAAATTTGTATCAGCAACCTTAACTACATATTAGCACATCTTCTGTAGTTGTAGCAATCATAAAAGTAGCTAGAATGCAAATTTGATCATTGAATTTGTCTTTTGCTTAATGTTTGTAGTTAATTTCAAACGATGGAGAGAAGATCCTGTTTTCTAGTGGCTGAAATACAATAAGAATATAATAAAAACACTGTGATAGCAAACTTTTCACAATGAAATTTCTTGTAAAGTCTCACTTCTTTCACTACGTTCTAATACAGCCAAAGCAATGTTACAGAGAATTAAGCTCCCATAACATTGAAAAATTATCAGAGTACGTGGGGTTTGTTATATTTTAATTTAAATGAAGGCATTGTCATCTATTTGGTGCTGATTTAACAATACACACTTGAAACATTCATACCCAAATCAATAATGAACAGCATGTGATTCCCTGCACTTCTGTTCTGAGTAATGCATCTGTAGACTGTGTGGAATGGAAATTAAGAGAATGTGCGGCAGCATACTATGTTCTTTGATGGAGTGATGTTTTTATTTGATATTGCAGCATTCTGTTCAGTGCAGGATTTTGGTGAATTTTCTTGAGTGGCCACGGAGCCCTGAGGGTATATCAGCTAACACTAAGTTTTTAAACCTGTAATTCAACAGCTAGAACTGCTTTATCAGCTCTGGGAGCCAAATCAAAACATCTCAGTTTCTCTGCTCCTCTTTTTTTCTTAATAGTAGTAGAATTTTGCTGCCTAATTCGTGTGTTTGTAACTTCTTTTGCCACTGAACCAAACTCTGCAAAAGCTGTTTAAACAAGCTGCAAAATATATTTATCACCCTCTATAAGACGCCATCACTTCCCCATATATATACTCTCTAGTTGCATGCCATGTTAAAAAGTGTTAGGAAATTTCTTATAGGAGAAGGTAGTAAATCCATTCTCTACCCACATGTTTGTTCACATGAAAATGTGAAATTTTTTTTGCCTCCACCACCCAGACATTCCTGTTGCTCCGATAACAAAGAAGGAAATAAATAAAGACAATACAATAATTGCAGAAGGCCAGATCCCAACAATAGCAAACATCAACCGTCTGCATCACAAATAAGATTTGGCACAGACATGTAGAGAGAAAACTGAGTGTCAGTCCTAATCTACTATTTTTAGTACTATTACTGATAGATTAGATATACTAATATCAGAATGAAGTTGATAGCAAAACCTCTGCTAATTTCAATACTCAGAAGTCTGTATTGGGTGTTTAAAAGAAAAGTAAATAAGCATGTATAATTTAAACTGAAACCAGACAAGCTGATTTTTCAAGGAAATAAAAGGGACTGCTGCCAAAAACTGCAAAAGAAAATGAGATTTAAAAATTATTTTTCATACGCTGTCAAGTCCACATTCCCATAGCATCTCATTTATCCTTTCATTTTATGGTTTCTGAAAGTCTACTGAACTGGTCTCTGCAAAAAATCTGTGCGCTAAGGTAAGCCTGAAGAGGACACGTTCAGAATCTTGCAGATGAGATGACTAATATGCATGAAACCATTGGACTCAATATCCTGAGGCATGAGCAAACTGTCACCACTGACTGGTGACTCAGAAGTGCAAATGCTTCCTTCAGTCTAAAAAACATTAATGTGGGAGAAAGACAGATGTTACTGAAGAATACAGGGCTTACTCTATAAGGCTGAATATTAATTTCTCTTCCTGAGCCTAATCAGCAGTACAGAAAAAAAAAAGCACAAATGCTTCTGATTGACTATATTCCTGTGTCTGTTACTTCTATTGTACATTATTTGTATTGCCGTAACAAATCTTCTCCATGCTGTTACAGACCTAAGAGCAGAACCAACCTGTTATCCATTAGCTGTCTGGATATGGACAGTATTTACCTAGAGACTGAAGCAATGAAGGTCTTTTATGACTAGAAACTACTTTAACTAAAGCTGCATTTTTCTACCCAGCCCCCATTACTTTAAATTGCCTAATCTGTTAGCTATTGTCAGTTTTTCATCAGTTAGATTTATTTTCTCCAACACAAACGAAGCATGTTTGATCTTCAGCGGCCATTATTACAACTGCTAAATAAGATAACACAAGGTTATTGTGTAATGATATTTCAGATCAAACCACACTTTGGCCAACATTTCTCTTCCTTTGATTTTTGATGCACATTTTCAATTTTTACCACATTTACAAAGCTTACTGTTTATTTGTGTCCTTGTTCAAAGAAAATTGCTCACCAAGATCTACCAGGAGTTTATCTTGTTGCCACTGATTTTATCTTCCTCTTGCCTTTTTCACAATTAGTACTGCATATTTTAAGATTAAATCTGCCTGGAATATGCTCTATTCTATTGAACAATCTGCAAGCAACAGAGAGCAGTAGCATAGCACTGTCACAGCTTGGAATGTAGTAGGCTGACAAATTTTGCTCTTAGCAGGCCACAGAGGGATGCAGAAGCATGACTTATTTTCTTGAAATGAGCTAAGTACAAGATCTAAAAGGTAGATTTTAAGGCTATTGCTGAGGGGGAGATTGGCTACATGGAAAAACTGTTTATGCAAAAACTGCATGTGCAACAGTGTTTCTCGGGAAGAAGAAATGTTTAATGGTCATTCTAATGACCAATCTTTATGAAATACAGTGATTGGGAAATCTTGTCTGCAACTTCAAGACAGAGGTAACTTAGCAAATCAGTGTAGAACAAAAAATAAATTTTCAAAAATTTCAGACTATTTTACAGTCTGAAGTGAACCTGGATTTTGAATGTCAGAAAATATCCTTTTTTCCAATTTAATGAGATATTAAATTGGAGAATATCTCTACTTTAATAAGAGATATTTCTCTACAAACAATGCCTATCATAATTTCTTACAATTTCACTCAACCCTAATTAAAAAAAAAGTCATTTTGACAGCTCATTCCACCAGATGGAACTGTTCATAATACATTTTAAAACATTCTTGTTCAGACGTTAGCACATATATTATACACAGTACGCACAGTATGTATATGCTGAGAGTCTATCACTGAGACAAAACAACAGAGCTTCTAAGCACCCTGAACTTTTTCTAGATAGATTTAACCAAACAAAATGAGGGAAACCTAAATTGTAGTGATAAATTAAATTGCAGTAGAAATTGGCAGTAATCAATGTATCCTGCTTTGTGGTCGTGTGTCCCCCACCCCACCCCTCCCCATGCCTCAGGAGACTGAAGTACTTCTTGGTGTCCAAGATTCTGCTTCCTAAATGCTTCGAAGTTGAATGTCCTTGAAGGAGGCATTGGCATTGACAATTACCATTGATAACTGGCATTTTGCAACAGGTCATAAGTGATTAATGTCATAACAAGAATATAGTATTTCTTAATAATCAAAATACATCTATTTTTCCTGTGATACACAGTAGCTTTCTGACCTTTCTTATTGTTCTATGGAAATTCTTACATCATTACTGTGAAATTATGCAGCATACTTTACACAAGCGAAGTATTATGATTAAAAAACAAACAATGCTTAACAAAGATTAAGTGAAAAATAATATCTAACCAAGTCATAAAGGAAAATGATTGCATAATAAATGGGGTAGGTGAGAAAAGAATCCCTAGCTTGTAAGGGGATAGCCCGCCCAACTCATGCTGGGACTCTACATGTAGGATGACAAAAAGAAATTCTCTTAAGCAGACTCATCCTCTGTCCTCTGCAGTTCTACATTGCGCTGAAGATGGACCTTTGTGAGCATGGGAGCTTCAAACTACTTCTTAGCAGGCCCTTTGTCACAAGTGTCAAAGCTTTGCTTGGACAAAAGAGAGAATCAAAACCATTTTGATCTGCATTTTTTTTGTGTGTGTTGTGAAACCGTTTCTTAACCGTTAACAAGTTCAGAAAAAAATGTAGACATTAAATTATTGTAGTTTCATAGGTAATAATTGCATGTAGCAAGTCACAAATACATATGAGCTTTGTTTGTGAGAGTGATTTGAAAGATGCAATTTACACAACATGTGCAGACTTCAGCAATAGTTTGTTTGATTCTACAGATCACTTATGGAGATCTGGTATACAATGATTATCAGTTACGTACAACTAGAAGCTAAGACTTCTTATGTTTCCCAGATGCTTTAGGTACAGTCCCTGGGAAACGATGGTATTTTTCTGAACATTTTCCTGGTATTTCTTAATATTTTTAAAAACAAACATTTAAACCTGTATAACAAACTATCTCTTTTAAGGAACACTAATATTTTACTTAAGTGCTATCAATATTTAGCATTAAAAATTTATCTCATAAAAATCTATTCACTACTGTACAGAAACAAAGCTTTGTTGTAACATTTTATTTGTATAAAGCTGTGAATGACAGCATGATGAACAAGCTCCATCTCCCAAAGACAAAACGAAGCTTAAGGAGTGGATGAAAGGGAACCAAGTGTCGATGGCTGTTTTTGTAGATCACTCTATTTAGGTTCTTATTGCTATAAGCTGACTGTGTGTAACTTGAAAAGGAATATTCCACATTGACATGCATTGTAAATGTATCCCCAGCCAGCACAGATGGCATAAAATGCTTAGTGTTGTTTTCAGATGACATGTCATGCTGTGGGAAGATAGGGCTGGAATAAATACATTTTATTTTGCCTTCTGACATTTTTCCATATGATTTAATTATTCAGAGAATAGTATAAAAGGGAGCTTCACTATGAGTGGTATCTATCATATACTCCTAAGTGAATTCAATACTTTATCAAATATGTTTTAGAAAATAAGTCTGCATGACATGTACATAATATAACATTTGGTTGCTCTTGGTTTAGCTTATGTATTTTGCCCAAAGGAACAGGTGATTATGAGTGTACTTTCCCTTCATCTACGTATTCTGAATAGTTTACGTAATAAGCAATTATTCAGATATCAATGTATAAATTCACAAAATAATTCTTTCATTGCTAGAGAAATAAAAGATTGATTCTACGCTATTTTCAGTACGTCTCTTGATGATAAAAGAGAGAAACTAACAATAGTGGAAAGAAAGAAGGACCGATTCTGTGTCAGCTCTGTGCAGATGCAGAGGAATCAAGTACAATAACCTTTTACATGCATTAGTCAAGAAATAGCACTGCACAGATACTTTTTTTTCCTATTGCAGAACAAAAAGCCTGAGTTCATGCATCACTGAATGTGAGGCAGCAGCTTCCCATCAGGGACTGGCTCTTGGGGAGCCCACAGGCAAAACAATGCAAACTGTAATTAGAATACTTTTCTCTCCCATTCTGGGAATAAACAATCTTTTCGTTGTTCATGTTTACACAAGTAACAAAATGCTCAGCTGTGCTGGAGTAACTATAGACAATACAGTAGCAGTGGTGTTATAAATAATACATATGCCAATGTAATTTAGGTTTTCTAATAAATGTAGAAATTCTTTAAGCATTTTCAACCTCGAGTTGCTCAAGCATGCGTTTTTGGCATAGTATATGACTCATATTCTGTATGTCTTTTCTGCTTAAATATTTTCAATCAAATGATATTAAGTATGATCACTTTAAAAAGTATTTAACTTCTTGTATAACTTTTTTGAAAGCTTTTGAACTTTACGTTAGCTAATATATGGAGGGAGTAGTATAAAAAATACTAAATCTGCTTGTCTGACCTCCTGTAATCGCTACAGAATTTCTCAAATTTATTTTGGTCCAATAAAAAAAAAAGCAGTAACATTTTTATACCCTGCAATTATAATTACTTTATAGTCGTGGAAGTCTTCACATTTTAAGCTAGACCTCTGCAGTTGTTTCTCTTCCTTACAAGCCCTATCTCTCTCTAAATTCATTATTTACTTTAAGAAACAAAACACATGGGAAAATTTAATACCTAATATCATTGCATAGGCTATTTATAAATGGATGTTATATTTCAGAAATGAAAACCAAGGCTATTAATATTTTATTGCTACTCTCAATTATGCTTCTAACATACTGTAGAGAGCAGACCTTCACTAGCTGGGGATGGATTAGGAGATTTAATACACTTTGTCTGAGTTTTATGATTACCTTTAGATCATTGTGTTTGGAATGCATGCTATCATAATATCAACATGCACCAGTATGATGACTAACGCCATCTAATGTTAAATGACTAATAAAAACCTAATTGCAGTTACCTGACGTGGTCAGACTGGGTAAAAGAAGTACAAGTTTACTACTTGGACTTTGTGTGGGTAAAAAGAGTACCCATTTTGTTGAATAAGCAAAGGAAGCCAATAAAGAGTGTGCTTTTAAATCTATACCACATATGAGAAAGTAAAATAAGGGTTCATATACAGGGAAAGATTTAAATTATTTTGGTTACTTGCCATCTAAGCATACTATAGGTAGACTTTACGTTCTAATAAAATTACTATCTTTACTTTAGCATGAACCTGACAAAATAGCTCAAGGCATCAAAAGGGCATATGACAGAGTCTTGCTAGAACATGATGAGTCATCCTTGAATGGATTTTTACCTCTTGTTACCATGTATCCTTTACCACAGATTCTAAAATAATAAAGGTAGGGGTACCTTTGCTAGAGCTTTCTGACAAATCTGACTTTGCCAGAATTATGAGAATTTTTGAGTCTGTTAATCCCTAGGTCAGCTGTTTTAAGTGACAAATAGCTTTAGAACATAAAAAAAAAAAACCAGAAATGGATCTTCTCAGTTCTAATATTAATTATCTTTTTTTTGTATTATGAGCAAAATAGAATTTGGAGATGTCATGAGGTTAAACTAGCATTACAGAATTTCACAAAAGTACTTTGACTTTCTGGCCAAAGTTGCTAGACTTTGGGGATCTAAAATCAGGTGTCTAAGCCCACATTTCTGTAACTGGCAAAAAAAAACCCCAAACCTTCCTTTTAACCTTTATCTCTCCAAACCCACATCTGGATCTTCTTAAAAATATATCATTGCAGTAAAATTTGGAAAATTATTATTATTTCCATCTTAGACATTTTAAACTGCAAGAAACAAATTGAACTAAGGCCTAGACCTTCAACTTCACAAACTGGAAAGAGGTAGTGGGAGTTTCTCCTACACATAGCAAAAGGGTAGAGAATCACCCAGCATACAGAAACATTCAGGTTTTCTTCTCAGATCGACAGGACTTATATCTGCATTTCCATATCTGCCTTTCCTACTTGCCACTAAAACTGCTCTGATCACCATATTATGCACAAGCCTGTGTTTTATGCATTAGTTTGTTTTCTCAGCCACTCCTGTTAAATCTGTTCTGGTTTGCATCGGTTGTTTAAATGCTTGATGACACAGATAAGATATAGGATATTAATCTCTAAATAAAAAGCATAAAATATTGAAACTCAAGTACTTGTACTAAGAAATATTTAAGTATGCTGTACTTGGTAGAATAACACCTAGAGAAAAAAACCTGAAAAAACACTGTCAGACGATACACAGCACACTACAGTTCAGATCTACTTTCTATGTGCAGGGAGAAATTTGAGTCCACACCTGCTAGGTTATGGTGGGTGCTTTAACAAGTAGACTTTCAGGTTAAGGAGGATCAGCTCCCTGCTACTTTTATAATTAAGTTCCTTATTTATTAATTCTTTTCTATTTTTCTACTAAAACTAGCTAGCAAAGTTTCCAAACAGTGTACAAGCAACTAAAGCACTGACTTTTTAAAATGTTCCCAGTACATGAACCAATTTGCTTCATAAAAGTAACAACATTTGATATGATATATTTTTTTCATACCATCTTTTATACTCCAGGCTCAATTCCATTCTCCCTGGAGTCAATGGAAGTCACTGATTTCAGTAGATATAAAACACTGATTTCTGCTTATATTTAAAAATTTACAGCATTTAGTACATAATCATCTGCTTACATTATATCACTTCATGCAGAATTTAGAATCTGGATCAAGTGAAACTCATGGGTTGGCCAGTGTTATTAATTCACCTTACTTTTTGCTCATTACAAGGCACCTCAAGTACTTTGGAAGTCAGCATCAAACCTACATAAACCTCAAAAGATTTTTGTATTGTCTTTAATTCCAGATGAGGAAAGGCTGATGGTTTCGTCGATGTTTTGAAGGATGATGAAAGGATAATGATTTCAGTATTTGCTGAGATTTGTTTGCATTCAAAACTCAGACTGCAGCTTAGGAGGTAAGACTATGTGGAAATAGAAACTTAAAATAACAACAGTAATTAATTTTTGTAATTTATTTTAAATAATTTTATAATAATTGAATTAGTATTACTAATGTTATTCTAGTTATAAAAGCAGTTGAATTTAATAGCTAAGAATGAAAACCACTACCTTTTCCTAACTAATGTAATTTATAATTCTAGTATACTTTGAACTGGTGGACTCAGTCTCAAAGAACGCCCAAAGAATTTCAAAACTTTAGATATACAGTGTAGTTCTTGGAATACGAAAACTGGACAGTAAGATGTAGCAGCCACATAGACAACAGCTTCATACACTTATGCTCCAGCACAGGTGGAAAGGCTTTGGCTACAGTATCAAATAAAGATTTATTTCTTATTCAAGTTCATTGAATCTTCAATTTTCATTTGGAGTAAGTACAACTCCAGTCTTTAATGTTTTGTCCAAGTACAGAGCAAACTGCATGCAGTTTAACTGCTTTTTCTTGGAAGAAGTGCAAAGTCAATCACTTAATTATTGAACCTATAGTTCTCTGCAGTCTGGCAAAAAGGATTCTTCTTTCTTTTCAAATTATTATTGATTTGGAGAATAGCTCAGATAACACTCTGATAAGATGAATTATATCCTCTAATAGCACATGCAGACCTTCAGTTAGGAAGAGCTGAACCACCAGTTGTACACATAGTCCTGTGATTCTGTTCTGATGACTAACTTGGCAACTTTAGTTAATTAAAAGACAACACAAATTGTTCATTTATGGGCTGATCCAATTCTCATTTAAGTTAAAGTAACGGGAATCCTTCCTTGTTGAGAACTAGGTCAGACTGACATTTGTTCTCCAATTGCTGAGTTTGGAAGGATATTATGATCTAAGTTTGAGAACCTGTTAGAGTTGTAAGAGATGAGCAGTAAAGCTACAAGAACACTGTCAGAAGAAATCTAGTGAAATGAAATACTAGAGAGTTATGCAGTGTAAGGTAGCTATTTTTCTCTGGTAGTTCATCTCAGAAGTAGCCCTGTTCCTTCTCTCTCTATTGACTCCCACTAGCGCCTCTAAAGGAAGTCCACAAGTCCACTTCAAGTTACAAGCAGCCACCGCGGAAAAGAAGAATTCTCTGGACTGCAGTGCCACCCAGAGCAGGCACCAAGCGCAGGAATGGAAAAGGGGCAACAAGTTAGACTAGTGGTAACAGAAAGGTGTGTTTTAAAGAATACACTGCATTCTTCATACAGGCTCTCACGTTTTTTGTGCACTTAATTTTCTGGGTTGTGGAGTCCAGTAGGGCTCAGTTAAGGTTAAAAGACCTTTGGGTAATTAGTGGAGAAGGAGAAATGGTCCAGTTATCCCAAAGAAAAACTGACACCATTTCCTTTGATAATCCATAACCGTAAATGTATAAGAAAGAAACTTTTTGCAATAAAATTGTGGTGATTTCACAATTTGAAGCTTTGCCTAGTTGTTGCTCCCAGCTTAGAAATGGACATTCAGTTATTTGGATTTGAGCAATATAAAGTAATTGGACTTTCCTTGGTTAAGGGTGTACTTTCTGATTATGTATTCCACATGTTGTCACAATGCACCTTGACAAAGTACAGTAGTACCTACCATGGAAAGTCTATTGTTTTGAAATAATATTTGATAAATTTATGATAATAATAGATGTAATGAAAATGAAATTAAATTTTGTTGAAGAGAGGTATATCATAGCTGTGCATTATATTAAATAAAAAATTTACAACTTATCAACAAATTATCATATCATTTGCATCCACAAGCCATTTTAGAAGTAATTTTAAACTATGTTTTAGCAATTGTTTGATTGAGTTATATAAAATAGCAGGGAGAAAAAGAGATAAGGTCTGATGTATATATAGATATTGTATATAGAAATGTATATATTATATACATATACATATAAGAACATACAATCTGCTTATGTTGCTTTCTATTTTATTCTGATTTGTATAAACAGAGTTACTGTTACATAGCACTGGTCAGAAAGATATGCTTTGCACCTTATAGAATGGCACAGGTTCATTCACCTCTTGTCTGAACTCTAAGGCTGATGGACATCTGTACCTGATTCAAGCAAACTAGGGGCCCTAATTCCCACTACACTCATCCAGCTGTGGCTACGTGCCCCATTGTTTCACTTCTAACTATTTTCCATCTGTTTTTCTGTCTGATTATTTTTGCTTTGGAGAAATTTTAGGTATTAGAAGTAATAATAAATAAAGACTATTAGTTTGAATCAATCATCATTTTGGGGACAAAAAAACCCACCACCAACAGAAAAACCTCCAAAACCAAACCCAACTTCTGGTTATAATAATGGTTCAAGCATCCAACCAGTTTCCATCCTGCATGCAATTCAGTGTTCTCTCACTGACATCATTCTGTGTTCATGAGGATAAAAAAGTATAACATCTGACTTCTTTCAACATTTATGTCTCAAGATATATTTAGTAGAGGAAAGCCTCTACTGAGATTTTTATTTTATATTTGGGCAACTTACAAATGATAAATAGTACTTCTTTGCATTTAATTGAAAGAATTAGCTCTTCTGACATGAAAGTTGGTTCAATCTCAGTCCTAAGAAGAAATCAAGAGAGATAGCTTACTTCAAAACTGAGAAGTGTTTTTTATAAGCGTTACTCTAGTGTCAATCTTACGGCTACAAATAGAGCGAGTGGTTGGAAAATGATCAGATCTATATATGGGTGAGAATTCTTGATCCAAGTTCATCCCAAATTTTCACATTACTGGACTACTCCAGAAAGAATAGCAGAAAAATACCATTTCTGGGGACTATCAGGTTATTTCCTTAATGAAACAGGCCCATATCAATAAAGACGCCAAACTTAAAACCTGGTATGACTCCATAGGTATGTGATATTTCTAGCTTATGCTAAAAGAATTGCATTACAGCAGACCAAACAGAAGAGAGAGAAAAACTGTAGTGAAAAAGCTATAATAAACAAAATAGAAGTTTCATGATAATGATTTATAAAATCATTGGTCAAGGTACATCAGGGCTCATTTACAAGTTTAGACTTTTAATTGGGCAGAAATTTCAAATGGATTTTGCTGAAAACTGTTATATGAAATTAATTTGGATGGTCAAAGCACCAGGAATCTGTTTTGTCACTGACTCTCTAATCCTGAGCAATTCATGCATTGATGGCACACTCCATTTTCGTTAAGCTGAGCCTGGAGGATAGGTTGCCAGCCCTCGGTTGTCCGTTATACCCGTTATATACCCAACCTCAATGAAAGTAATTCCCCTCTTCAAGTCTACCAGTACGATTGCACATGGAATCGTTTCCAGTAGAACCAAGTTCTATTAGAATGAACCAGATTAATTTAAAGACTTTTAAACTCTGGGTTATTTCACAGACTCAGGGCAAGGAGCAACGACACATGCAACTATACTAACTTTTAAGCAGATTGGGGGAAGGTCCTTCATTTGTCTTCTGTAGAACCGTCTTGATCTGATTTGGCTGCAGCCACAAAACAAGTCTACTGCTACTGTACTTTCCCCATTCGTAAACGGCACTAATTTTTGTACACCTACACAGAAGAAAAAACCTTTGCAGTTTCAAGGTCAATAAAATCTACAAACTTAAGTACCACTGTCAGCTTCTATCCACGCTGATATTTTGTATATTAAATAGTGTGTGCATATGTATATTTACACATTGTTTATTAAAGGAAACTTTAAAATGTTTTTTCTTCAAATTACCATGAATTAGTTGAAGTAGATTCCTAACTGCGCTTAAGTGCAGTTTATTTGCACTTAAGTGCATATGTGATAGTCTTAAATGGAGATTGACATGGATAGTCTTAAATGCATAGTCTTAAATTGATAGTCTGCAGTGGAGTATATAAATTTAAGAATAGTCTCTTTCTTAACTGGAGATAAGATTTCAACCTTAATTTTTGTTAAAAACAAAAACGTTGCAAATGGACCACCAACTCTGATCTGCATAATTAACAACTTCCATGAAGTATACTTCCATGAAATACATGGCTGTAGATATCCTGTTGCCTGTCTCATTTAAATCTTTCCTTTGTATTCTAATCAGATAGAAAGAGGGGCCAATTCCCAATTTGAAAAATAAACACATTAAAGAAAATTAGTTTAGGCATCATTACAGTGTACATACATGAGTGTCTACATTTTTTTTAATGGACACTTTCTAAACAGCATTTAAGTACAAAACATAATTTCTCTGTGTGGCTAATTTGACCACACATATTGCAAACTGTTTTCATTTTCCTTTATTGTCCTCTAATGAGCTCATCAAGAGTATATAATTAGTGCAGTAAACTGCCTAAAACAGGCTCTGCCCTAAAGCAGCCAAGCAGAGTTCTTGACTAGCCCCCTCTCCCACTGGAACTTAGTACTGTTAATGGACCATGATCAGTAGGAAGTGTATCGAGGGATATGCTCTTTTTTAAATAGCTTGTGATCTCTGGCTTGAAGCAACAGTTCTGGGGCTATCACCATCTGTACTGACACACAGATGAAAGTTGTTCTGTCTCTTTTTAATGAAGCTACCAAGGTCAATTAATAATGGCTTTGGATGCCTGAAAGATACTGTAAGACTGAGCAACTGGATTCTCTGGCAATTTCTCTTTATGTATAAAACTTCTAATGTTCTCTGCAGTAGGTGATCCTAGAATTACCTGCTAAAATCCAAAACTACCAGCAGATATGAGTTTATAATGATACAACTTATGAAAGTACAAAAATGTTACAGTCACATAAGAAATGCACAAACATGGATATAAATAATGCGTAACAATCAAATAGATTTCAGTCTAGGTGTGCTATGGAGGACATTGTACTTCCTTTCCAATATGCAGTATATCATAAAAACCCAGCACTTTGAAAAAAACAGTCACCTTGATGACTTAAGGATATGGTTTTTAAGATGCAGAACTTATGCTACACTGCTGTCAATGATCCATAAGATAAAGAGATTCTCATGTAATATCTACGTTATCATATAGAAATTTATTCTAATTTTTGAGATCTGCTTACTGCAGGAGATGGCTGTTGAACACAAGGAATTACAGGTGTTTGGTTCTGTCCCAGTGTTTTTGACCCACCAGTCCCTGAAACATGTGGAAAACCGTCCATAGCCCAGAAACAACACCATAGTACCACCTTTTCCACTCCAAATCTTGGCATCAACATGCTCTTTCCAAAGGAGATATGGCACAGACTCCAAATAAGCTTTACAATACTTTTACACGCTAAAAAGTAAGAAATTTCTTCCAGAAGAGGAGCGTAGCATCTGCTTGTGCATTAATGTGTATGTGCATGTGTGTGCGTGTGTAAATATATATACACTCACATATGCATGCATGTAAATGAGATCCACAAAACCAGTTTTGTATTTTTTCCTACTGTCAGCCAATCAAAACTAGGACAGTGCTTAAACACTGTGCACATAAGTAACTGACAGAAATGTAAGGCAAGGAGCAACAAAACCTAGTAAAAATGCTCTGAAAAAAACAAAAGGAAAATGTAATCTCTATTACTGTCAAATCTGTCATCACCATTCCTCTCCAATCACTAGTTATTTATTAGACCCTGCAGAGCAAAATGGCAGATTAAGGAGCAGCTCTGGTAATTAGTTTATCAGGTCTCTAATCTTCATCTGCAATTTATCATGTAAAATCAGATCACCAGTTTAATTTTAATCCCTGCTGTTCATCATCTACAGGATAAAGTACAGATATGTAATGTGGTGGAAACAGTTTGCCATTTGAGTAAACACTTAACATCTTAAATAAATGTTAAAAAATCTGTGCACAAAAAATTCCTTTACTTAAGGCTAAAGAACCATTAAAATTCATCTTTCAGTGTTGCTGCTGCAGCAGATTTTTAAATTTCACACACCACAATTAAAACCATTGGAAAAAAGAAAATTAACAATAGCTTAAGAATACAGAAATGTAAATAATCTCTTTAGGATTTGCTTGCATGTGTTTAGATTTTTTTCTGCAAATAAATAAAAGCATACAAATAATAAAGATTCTTAAACATACATTTTGCCCAACATTAACAATTCACTATATTTATTTTGATTTGCTACATAAACATTTTCAAATAAAGAGGCAAATATATAAAGCAAAATCAACAAGTACTAAGGATGTATAAATAAGAAACTAAGTCGATTGCAGAACAGTAGGGAATTGTTTGTCACATTCTTTCCCAGACAACATTGCAAGCAGACTAGGTTTTAAACAATGACTCAAAAGTCATGAATGAAAAGGAAAAAAATCCTCTAAACTTAATGTATTATTCTACTGTGAAACAAAGCTGCTATTTAAACTGCACTAAAGAGGCCCTTCAACTAAATTTTTTCAGTAACTGAAATTCCATAATGTTTACAAAACTACAATGCTTATAGCAACAGCATAAAGAGTAATAATTTTGAATTTTAGTGAATATTTATAAAGTGTCCCATGTTTTTATTTGTTCTTATATCTAAAGCAGGAAATCTGGATTT
The DNA here is from genome assembly GCF_949628215.1 of Phalacrocorax aristotelis. NCBI lineage: Eukaryota > Metazoa > Chordata > Aves > Suliformes > Phalacrocoracidae > Phalacrocorax > Phalacrocorax aristotelis. The sequence continues at coordinate 76,478,696 of NC_134278.1, read as the reverse complement.
TATAATGTTTTCCTCTTAGAAGGAAGGAAGGAGAAAAAGTCTCTACTTAACTACAACTTTAGGATATAGCTACAAGTCCTCAGGAGTGAAAGACCATAAAAACTGATGAAAATGAACTGGAAGTGTAGAAAACATCTAAGGTAAACTAAATCTGTACTCTTCCACGTCACACATACAATTTTTGCATAAAAAATATGTTTCTAGTTGTGCTTCTAGATGCAGATCTACATTAGATCTAACCAAAGGAAAAATGAAATGTCATTCTTCATTGCAATCTCTTTCTTTTGTTTTCTGGAGAGCACAGTAACTTATTAGAAAAAAGTTTAAAAGAAAAATCTGAAGAGAGATGGACATGAAATGAGACTGTTATTTTTGAAATAGAAGACTCTACTATTGAAAGTAGTTTTTTTATTTCCTGCACTGCTGCCTAAAGGTCATTATTTGTCTAACATAACTTTTCCTTCAAAAATATTTCCCCTCCCATAATGCTGCCATTTATGTAATTTTTAAAATTAAAATAAATTCCATACTGAGTAAGGTCTTGAAATAAAATTAACACCTCTCTGGAGACTACATTGCATTTAACAATAACTGTTGTGCTTTGGATCAATATGGATCATTGTAGATTTTCTTGTAATTGATAGTATTTAATATTTGCAATTTGTACGCATCGTACATATTGTGCAAGACACTCTCAGTTTTCACCATGTCATTTCATCACATATGTACTCACCCAACTGCTAAACATTGCATCTCAATCCCAAACTTTTGACAGATTTTAAGAGCATTCCCCGTTTCTGCCTGTACTTGAGACTTCCCCAACCCACAGTGGGAACTCACAAATTTGTGGAAGAGATTACTTCCAAAGGAAATTCCATCTTGAAAGAAGAGCAATGAAGTAATCCAGTGGTAAATTATATCAAAATCCCTGGGACCAGAGAGTTACCTGGAGACAGAGCTGAAACATTGGAGGACTTGCCTGCCATTTTGCAAGAATTCACAAAATTCTAGTTTTGTTCATATTCAAAACACAGGCAGTCCTACTGTGGAAGACGAACAATCATAGTTTAATGATATAATGATGACATAGCAGCAGCTAAATGGGTTTTCTGCCCAGCAAAGTACAGTAGAAAAGGTACAACCTGTTCCTGGCCTGGTCAGGGACAGATGTGACACAGAAGTCTAATTAATAGGAATCAAAACATGATTGTATGCTCACAACCACTTCCAGTGTGAACATAATGTTATGTAAAAGGAAATATAATATATAATTAAAATATAAATAATATAACTATAAACATAACATATAATTAATATATGCGTAACTAATATAACTAGTGTTCAGATAGATGAATTTATGGCACAGTGACTGTCACTGCATCTGATAATGTGGGCTTCTGCATTTAAACACTTCTGCTTTGGTTGGCACCAGATTCTGCTCTTGTTAAGATTAGGAACAGGCCTTCACTTTATGAAATCCCCTGGCTCCCCCAGGCAATTTGTTTCTTTGGGATCAACAACTATAAAAAGTCTTGCCTCAATGTGAATGAGGGTGTGAGAACTGGACCCATGGCCTCTAAATGGCTCCTTTACATAAACAACATATCACATGCTGTTCTAACTACACAAAATAATGCAACAAAAGGACCTGTTCCTTGTAGTGTTGGTGAACAATTGCACTGGACAAAACATGCTAAATATTAATAATAGGAGAGTAAATGTGTGCAGAATCCTGCCCTTGAATAATGCATTATGTATCTCTGATGGCACTCATGAAAGCAGAACAAATATATTTCTCTCTGCAGTAATGAGAAGTATTTTTGTTAGATCAAAAGAAAAGGAACAAAAACCATAAAAATAAACATAGAGCACAGTGAGTTAACTGACCACTACTTTTCAAAATCAGCTATTACACAAAAAAGGCTTGATAAAATTTTTTTATTGCAGCATCCAGATTCTCAACTGAAATACAGTTGTCTTTACTAGTAAAAAAAAAAACCCTCAAAAATTTTAATATGTAACATTTTATCATATTTGCTAAGTCTGAACTTCTGTATCTAATTAATGCAAACACATAAACAGAACAAATCAATGAAGAATTTGCATATATTCCAGCCATTTAACAAACATTTTTAATTGCACAGAGTATGCAGACAGTTTGAAGATGGGTAATATTTGAGGACCATTGCTTGTTTAATAACAATGATTGACAGGGAGTCTTGATTTCTTTTACCAGTCTGTTGCACTGTGGGCTTTGCAAATCAATAGCAAAACGACCTGGCTACTGCCCCTGGAGAACCCCTATGAGTGCCAGGAATCTCCACCAGTATAAAAGTGGCAGAAACCACAGAGTAACTTTCTGTGCCGATTTTTACCTTCATTTCCACTCTATCCAACCATACCCTAGCATAGCTGGTTTTGGTAGAACGTGGCTGCAGAGTTGTTTTGCTTGTAGGGAAGGGACAAAGCAATGTTGGATGCTAAATTCACACAAAAAGGACTGAATTTTTCACACAGTAGGCCATTAATACTTGCAATGCATGAAGCCATCTCATAGTCACTTCTTAATCACTAAAACAAATTAAAGCTGTCCTGAAGTGAAATCCTGTTAATTGAAGTAACTTTTTAGTTACTGAAAGAATAAATTGTTGGACTGTGTCTATCCTCCTGGGGCCAATTGGCAAAAGCATGCTGCATAGCACTTGGCACTATCTTTTGGGGCCCAGGTGACATCCGTCTGACCCTCAGAAAACAGTTATTATGGTTTCAGTACTCTCTTCAGTTCAACGTGTCTGAAATAATGAGTTGGCTCTGATGCAGCCCAGCAGAGTGGCATTTACACAGCATGCAAACTAGGAGCGGAACAAGGATGGGGCTGAGGGTGGTGCCAAACATGCAGCAATGGTGTTGAAAAACTTTGTGAGAAGGAGGTATCCAAGTCACCAAAGTTTTGCCACAGTATCTGCTGGAGGACTGATCCTCTGCATGCTTTATAAATATAAAAATGTGCCAAGACACAAAAGATGGGCCTCAGTTGTGCCACTTGGCATGGGCCAAATCCATGCCAGGCACAGTGCTTACAGTTAAATGACACAGATGATCAGGGATCCAGTGCTTGAGCTCAGTATATCCTTTTTTTAAAATTTGTTTAGCAGTAAGGATATAGCCTTATTATCTCCTCTCCAGTCTGAGTCTAAACACTGTGGAAAAAAAAATTGGTCACTACTTGTTTTTAGTGTAGAAGCTAAGCAACGAAAAACCAAGCAGGGCATACTGCATAATATCATCCAGTGTATGAATAATATATGTTAATTTCTCTAAGATATAGTAAGAAGACTTACTTAGACACTTTTCAAGATCAAAAATTAAATTTCCTTTTCTGTGAGCAAAAGAGACTGGAGAACATGGCTTTATGAAGGCAATGCAGAAAACATTAAAATGCTTAAACAGGACAGGAAAAAGAGGTCTAGCAAGTTTCTCTAAACTATCAGCACTTCAAATCTGAAAATCAGAATCCCAAGAAATACAGTTCCAGACTCTCTGAATTATTATTTAAGTTCACTTTTATTTATCAAATCATGTATATCAATAAATCTTTTCTTCCTGCCTAAAAAATTCCTGTCCTAAATACAACTGTTTAACGTGTCCATCTCTGGGAAGTCTCTATTATTTCTTTCATAAGCACATGAAATATTGGTAGTGATACCCTAAATGTTTTTTTGTAGAACTGCGTCAGTTCTCTATTAAATGAAAGCAGGATAAATCCACCTTTGTTCTAATTCACTCATTAGAATTCATTGGACTTTACTCATTGTTATTTACTCATTCCCAGGATGCTAAAACATGGTTCTAATACCAAGATTTAGAATGACAGATTTTATTTTCTTTTTTTTTTAAGGCAAGGAATTAAAGTATAACTACTTTATTGTGATAATTTTGTAATCAATAATAACTTTACAAAAAATATTCTCTAGGGAAACCCAAAATCATCCTTGCAAAAAAACTAAAATCACCTGAGAGGTGATGAGATAGATGTGATATACAGTATACATTTCAGAGCAACTCTGTTCTAGTCAAGCTTTCTGTTTTGAATACTTAACATAAAATAATATGCACTAATATGCAGTATTGATAGGTTTTGCTGCCTGTATTGCAATACAGATTTACCAGATTTAGGTTTGTACAACAACAGATTTGCTGTGGTACACAACAAATGCTTAGTTTAGGGTATTTCTAGCTTTGCACGTCAGCACATACTAACATGAACATTTAGCTACGTTAATATTACACAGCTGTCATGATGTCAGCAATGTAGATGTCCACATTTTTAGCTCTCCTTCATCTTGCTAGCATTAAAAGTGTGACTTGAAAATATTCCTAAAGAGACATACCATTTTAAAGTGTTTAAATTAAGAAGTTACTGATTGTTCACTCATGATAACTCATGTTCAGTATTTGTGCAAAATATTAAAAGATTTTGTAAACTGATGGAGCTAAAATATATATTTAGTAATGAAAATATAAGATAAAACCCAGTAATAATATTTGAGACAAGATACAAGTAACAGATAAAGATATAATGGATAAGAGCAAAAGAGAAATAAACTTTAACTATAAATTATAAATAACTTAAACTATTCACTTACACTAATTCTCTAAATGATCAAGCAGTATATATTCAGGCCGAGGAAATAAAAATCCACAAAAGTTAGAACTTGGTCAATTTACTTCCAATTCAAAATTCTCTAGTGAGGTCATATATTGTGGGACTAGAAGTAAACAAAAAACCAAAATCAATGGGTAAAGTGGCATGATTTTGTTGAATAAAATCTGAGCAAGAGAACTATATTACATTTCATCACGTAACATATTAAAAAGATAATTTTGCACCCATGTATCATATATTACTCCTCAGAGTTACTTTATCAAAACAGAGATTTGAGCATGTATTGTATAGCATTTGGGATTGTATTTCTACTTTATGTGTTTTGATAGCTTTGCGAATTACAGTTCACAGAAATCTTTGCTCAGAAAAGTAATACAAAGAATGAAGTTGAGACGGACCACAGCTGACAAATATGGTGTTTCACTTGAAAGGAATATGACTCCAAAAAATAGAAAAATTCCCATTGGATTCAGTGATGTCAACTTTTTATCTTGAGAGTTTGACACTCAGGCAATTTCACAGTCCTCAATTCTAAGTAAGCTCTCCAGAGCTTATTATCTGCATCGTGATTGCAGATTGAAGCCCTTAGTCAATATTATTCATATGCAGTACATGAATCAGAGATGTCCTAAAGATCTGGGACATGACTGGAATTACATGTCAGAGCCCCCAAAAAGAAGACAGTGATTCTGAAACTATGAGGTTGCGTCAGAGGACAGAATCTGAAACAAATTAGCAAAATGTATTGAGTATCTATCTTGCAATTAAGAATATTATAATGTAAATGTAAAGAATTTTTTCATTTTATTATTTTCCAAATATAAAAGCCTTTGGAAAAAAAGAAAAAGGCTTGGAATACTCTTCTTGCATGAACACTCACTCTACTATGAGACATATTTAAATCCACAATACGCCTATACTGTAAATCCCATTCAAGTTACTTAATATTTTGAAATCCTGTTACTAAGGGTTTGGGGATTTTTCTAAGTCACATATCAACTTCTTACTTTCTAGCTGGCCTCCACAAACCAATCTCTACTTCCACCTTGAGTTTCATGGGTTTCTTTGGGATTCTGTACAAGAAATACTCACTCTTCACTAACCTACTAGTTTCAGCCAGAGTAGCAAGAATACTTTCCTATAATTTTGATCAGCATATGTAGAAGAAGAGTTCCTCTGCAAAAGGGGCCCTTAAAGGTTTAAATTTTTTCTCTGCTACTTCATTTCCCTTCCTAAATTCTGTTGTATCTGACCTGTTCTCTAGACTCCATAAAACAGTCTCTATATAAAAAAACTAGTTTTCAAGATAGGAAATGATCTTTGCATCTCCTCAACAGAACCTTGAATTGCTAAACCCTTAAGAATAATGTGACAGAATTTTCACTATAGATCTGCCTTTATTACCAAATAAATAAATAAAGTAATTAATTAATTAATAGACCCCCCAAAAAAACAAAACAAAAAACCCAAACCCAACCCCTCTTTTCTGGTTCCATCCCTACACGTGAAATATTCTAAATGGCAGGTTCTTGGTTTTCCTGTTCACATATACACATATGTCAATCAGTTCTGATCACTTAAGTTTGCCGGATACTTATCTCTTCCTTGTGGGGGCTTGTGACACAGTAGTCTCCCTATAACAAGTATTTGTTTAGACCAATTCAAGGAAGATTAGAAAAAGTATTCCCAAGCAACGAAATAATTCACATTCATATTTGGTTTCATCAAAGTGTTTGCATTACTAGTAGATAGTTAAATAAGGTGCAGGGGAGATCGTTTTACAGAAAAAGAACACAACCAATTTAAGATCTTTCAAGAACAGATTCTGGGGGCCAATAAGCAGGTCTCCAGTGCCTCAGGGAACCTGCCTTTTCGTAACGCTTACTGTAACTATTTTGTTGCTGCTTAATTAACACAATATTTTTATTAGAGAGCCTGCAACTCAAATTACCCTTTTGCCTTATATTTATTTTCCTTAATATATAATCCTGGACATCTATGAGGATTCGCCTGTTATGACCACTGCACTGTTTGGCCTTGATTTGCAACTGGAAGCCTTGTGACAACAGATGAATCTACTGGGACAGTCTGCTTCTCTGAAATCGAACACACAGACAGTTTATTCACCCAAGCTAACTTTGCTCCTACTAAGGCTAACCTCTCCAGGCTCTCCCTGCAGTCTGTGGAGACAGGTTCCTCCAAAGATGAAACTTAGTCTCACATATCCAGCCTTTCTGACTACCTTCTATCTCTTTCCATTGCTAGTCAGGAATACAATATATAGCCTGCAGTTTAAAGAACAGATCAGCATTTAACATTGTACTCTTACGTTTGTCAGTGTAGCTTTTTGTTAGCGTACAGTACTTGTTAATCCAACATATGCCTGGCTAAAGAGATTCAGGTACGTTTGCATACGTCTTGGTTCTTTTCATTCGTCTGGTGCCCACTCACTCAAGCTAACCTAACTGAAAAGTATACTTGCTTTGCTTATCAAATCAGGACACACACAGATGGACAGCTTCTGAGAAAATGACGAGGAAGAGATGGAAATTTCTGAGTACGAAACTGATAACAAGAGGGACAAACCGCAACACAAGCACAACAGTAGGAAAAAAAACATCCTCAAAAGAAACCATTGAAATATCTCTCAAGTACAGTAATTTCAGGAACTTCCTCTACAATGAAAAGGTTAGGTAATTTTCTTTCTCAGTTTCAAAACAGATTTCTACCACTTCCTTGCATAATGCTTCCCATAGTGGGAAGGTTGGATTTATTAAACGTGTAGCTTAAGACTATGCTATACTGGATAGAGATCTTAAAAACTTTTCTCTTCCCTCCAACTGCCCCCCCCCTTGCAATTTGCTCTGGTTGAGGAAGAAAAGTTAATTCTTAAAATATATTTATCTTTTGTGGCATTTGCTGAAGGAATCTTCTTTCTTACACATAAAAACTGACAATAAGAGTAAAACAGTAAAACTGAAAGAATTTTTTATTCTCAGACTTGGCTCAAAAAATAAAAACAGGAGTCATGCTGTCTGTAAGGCTGACATAAAGCACAACGGGATTAGGAAATGAATGAAACATGGGGAAAAATGTTAGAAGAAAAACAGAGGGTTGACAAACAGACACAAAGGTGACATTTGCTGAAATAGAAAATTCTTTGAACAAAAATTTCCATTTTATGGATCCGGTTTCATTCCTCAGTTATAGGTTAGAATTCGTGTTCTGCTTGTTCTAGTCTGTTAATTACAGAAATATTCTGAATATTTATGTGTAACTAGAATTTCTGCTTACTTAAAGTATATCAAGGAATAAATTGATCATCATTGTTTGTACTACCCTATACTTTAATATATTCATAATAGAAATATATGGAGTATTATATAATACAAAACTACATTCACATTTAATTCCAAATCACAATCCCTAGCTCAGTTCAACGGCACGTCACTGGTATGTAGTTGTACTATTGTAGAGCTTAGGAATCCTTGTCAGGGACCTTGGAGCATGAACTCATCATTGATAGTCCCACACAAATACATCAGAAACGCATCTGCTTCTGCCTCAGAGAACTTGAACATTAAGTGAAAAACAAGAAACAACACATCAATACACAAGGATTGTTGGGAGTGAAAAAAAAAAAAAATTATACAATTACTGTTGGCACTATAAGAAATTGCTTCAGAATATCAATGTCTTAACCAACATCCAGCATTATGGAAGTAGAAGAGGCACTTTGCAGTGGCACATGAGGTACTGTACAACTTGACAACCTTTTCTCTGTATATTGGCCAAAGGCCTTTCCTATTTAATTCAGCCATAAATGAGTTTCTGATCACTGGAATGGAGAATCAGAGGCAGACAGTAGCAACAGGTAACCCTATCATTGTCATGTGTTCCCCAGCCAGGGAAACTGGTATGTGTTACCTACATCAGTTTGATGACACAGTGACTTGGGTCATCTAAATCAAAACTCTAACCATAAGTACTGTGAAAGACTAATGTTAGGGGAAAACAGGAACTTACAAAAAATAAGAAACTCTAAGTAGTTCTCTGCCTGTCTAATTGTGTTTTTAAGAACGCAGGCAAATACAAAGATAGTTCAAGTAGTTATAGTAGTATGTTTTAAGCATAACCTTCAACCAACTTAACTGAGTATTTACCATAAAAGAGTTGTTATAAAATTGCTATATATATTTATGAATTACATGTGTTGTATTCTGAAGGATCCTTCAGACAGAATAAATTTATCTACAGTTATAACTGCTTGTCCAAGTTGAAAGACTGATCTAGTCCAGATCAAGATTGAGGAAAGTAAAAAGCAGAATAAGAACATAAGACACTTTGGGCTGTATATTGCATTTGTCCTGCTTATACATCTATTTTTACAAGCCATTGCTGTTAATATTTCTTTGTAACACTGCTTTCAGAATTGATAGTCTTTTTCTAATTTGCTTGTGCATTACTGACAAACTGATACTAAAAAAACCACAAAACCCTAGTTCTTTCTTTTTTTTTTCTTGACCAGCTTTCTTTCATGAGTTCTAAATATTGGATTTGGGGCAATGGTATGATACTTAGTTTAAAAAGGTTTTTTTACAGCATCCTACTAATAATGTGTAGCTACTAATTCTTAACCTACTCCCAAAATCCTTCTATTTGGTTTGGAAACTCACTGTAAGACTATTAAGTCTCTTGTTCTGTAAGTGTACTTTGACGTGATGTCACAGTCTTAGCTGACACTGGGTCTTTTTGAGTTAGAAGTTATGAAGTAGTTTGTATATGGAGCCAAAGCCAGTTTTGCCTGGTATTAAAATAATGTTCTACAATGTTGGGCTGTGGTAGCTGCCGAACAACATGGGCTTTCTTATCTAATTTCTGCAGCCGGTATTCTTTTACTTTCTCTTGTCTGATCTCTAGAACAATTTTATTCCTGATAAATAAGCCTAGACATCTTTTCAACAGGCAGGCTTAATAATTACACTTCATTTCAAAGCCAGTCTGGTTTTCTATAGGCTTTAAGAAACCTTTGATATATTAATTTATAGTTTATACTGAAATAATTTTTTTTTCAGGTATAAAGATGAAATATAAAAAATAGCATCTACTGGAGTTTATGAGAATTACTGGAGCTGAATGGTTTTTTTCACTTGGCAAGTGCGCTAGTAAATATTACAGGCATTTTCAAGTTCAGTTCTGTGTAAAAATAAAATACCACAAAAATCTGACACAGTGCATGAGAAGAAATTAAATCAATGGTCTTATACAATTAAGGATGTTCATAATTTTTCAGATTTAGTAGTTGTCAAGCTACCCTCAAGATCAGTTGGGAAAAGCAGTTCTAGTGTAGTAGAGAAATGACAAGGCAATGACAAGCCGTGCCAGGGGAAGTTTAGGTTGGATATTAGGAAAATCTTCTTCACTGAAAGGGTTGTCAGGCATTGGAACAGGCTGCCCAGGGAGGTGGTTGAGTATCCATCCCTGGAGGTATTTAAAAGAAGGGTAGATGTGGTGCTTGAGGATATGGTTTAGTGGTGGACTAGGCAGTGATAGGTCAGTGGTTGGACTTGATGATCTTAAGGGTCTTTTACAACCTTCATGATCCTATGGTTCTATGACAAAAAGAATTTCTGTGTATTTCAGGACAAAGTAGCAAACATTCCTTGGTTTAGCATCTGATTGCATTCTTACTGTTCTATGGTAGAAACTGTGTACAGAGAAGATTTTATGGTTTGTAAGATCACCATTTGAATTGGTTGCAGTATGTAATATAAGGGGAAAAACATGCATTACACAACCATAAAGTTAACAATAAAATTTCATATAAAAATCATCCTAATCCTTAAAACAGACTTGATAAATTCTCCATTAAGTTGTGTATTAAAAAGAAAGGAAGATATTAATAGCTTCAAACATAAAAGGGAAAAAAATATTGCAGAATAACAAGATTTTCAACCTTGCTCACTTAGCCCATGGCATTTGATCATTTATGAAAGTAACAATCTGGATAACCCATTTAGGAAATATAAGGATTAAAAATAAGAAGAATAAGGAGTTTCCTCAATTGCTAACATTTCTTATTTCTTATAACAAACCCTAATACTATAGTCACGTGGCATGGAAATTTCAAACTAGATCTAGGTAAAAAAATATTAAGGCCAGAAAGAACCCTGACATGATGCGAGGCCACTGATCTTCTATAATTACCTTTTTAACAACTGCAATAAATACATAAATAAACAGCTAAAATGCACAGATTTTATGCGTCCAACCAGGCAGACAAACAAAATAGGGGAAAATGAAAGTAATAGATGAGTTTTCAAACCCCAGCCTAAATGCAGATAGTGGAAAATTACTGGGACAAAATACACAAGCTGTGGAATTCTTCAAAAAGTTAAAGAATTCTGAGATTCCTTCCAAATAAGATTTCTTTCCAACACCTTCAAAACACTGAGAAACATCAGCCTAGTAAGAAAGCCTCATCTATTAGCTGTAATGAAAACTAGTACTTTTAAGTAGAATTACTTGAAAAATATTTTTGTTATGAAGGTTTGGATGCCGAAATTCTGCCGAAATTTTCCACAGAAAACATTTACTTTTCAGTGGAAAACTGAACAGCAAATATTTTGTTATTTGAAGCTTCACCTGCGTAAAAAGAAAATGTTGATTTGGAAATCCAGTCACCATGGCTCATTGAAGTTAGAGCTTCACACACTTTTCGTTTTGTTTACACCTTTCATGACGCACCCACTCACTAAGCAGTGATCAGTGCAGGTCCTGGATGAGGAGTGTAATGGGGAATTTAATGTGGGTGAAAACTCAGGCTACAGTGGAGAATGAGAGCAGGAAGCATCAAAATTAAACTTGAAGAACTGCAGCAGGAACTGCACACAGATATTTTCTGGTGCCAACTTATGATTTGTTTTGTTTCGTTTTCAGCCCAAGACCAGAAACGGCTTGCAGTGTTCTATTTTTTAAACAGAAAGTCTACACTTTTTGTAAAAAACTGTATAGTTGACAACTTCAGAAGTTTTGGTAAGATTCCTCTTTACCAGACTTTAAATCTGCCGAGGATGGAGACAGATGAGCATTATGCAATTATTAAAGAGACTTTCATATCTTTTAAAATAAGGAAAAGTGTCTAATATCATATTGTCCTCACTGTGGCCACTTTTCCCTTGTATTCCCCTATTACATTTCCCTTGAACATATGCATATTTTGTGGAGACAATAAATTTTAAATGTATTCCCAATGGCTCCCCACGTGGTCCTTCCCAAATATGTTCTTAAGAATACAATTTCATAAGCACTTGGCCGACAAATTGTAGCAAAGGTTGTTAAATAATGAAAAGATATTTAGATATATACTGCAGAGAGAAAATGAATACAGAAATGTAAAATGTGTATCATCAGCACAGCAAAGAAAAACACAATGCAGTAAAAAGAAATTGGAGTGTTATACACTTATCTAAGGTTGAGAAAAATTGTACAAAATATTTGCATTATGTTATAATCAGTAAGAAAAAACTTGATTAGAAACTGCATAATAATACATAAAATGAAGTGAGAAGAGCTAGAGTTGAATGTTAGCTTTGGCATTTTTTACATTTTCCTGAATGCTTAATTTAGCTTTCAAACAGAAGATAACAGGGAACCTAGTGCGGTATATAAGTGGAAAGTCTTAATATAGAAACAGGTGTTTTGAGGTTAGGTTTGTTTGTTTGTTTGTTTTAAATATAACTCCAAGCTGAAACACTAGTTTCAGGATTAGAACCAGACACTAGTATTCAAATGTTCTGATCATAAGTACCTGATCTAGTTCACCTAATTCTCAAATAAGAAAAGTCAAAAGGGTACCTCTCAGCTAGCACAGTCCTGTCAAAGAAGCTGAGATTATCATGTGCTAACTGCACCAGCATTAGGATGGCCAGATGATATTAGAACAAGAATACAAATTTTTGTCAGTGTGTCTGAAAAGGAGGATGATGGTTGTGCAATATAGAAAAAGGAATCAATAGTCCAAAGCTATGGGCCTCACAAAATCAACCTTGTTGCCTAGTGTTCTTCAAAAAATATGAAAACTATGAAAAAAGCAATGCCTTGAAATGAGATGAAATGATGTAACAGAATAACAACTGCATGACCTGAAGCACTTTAATCACCTGAGTATTTTGATGGTTTAATCACAGTGCAATATTTTTGCTCCCACTAGTAACGTTCCATCACATGGGGCTTTAATTTGCTTTCCTTGAGGGCAAGAGAGAGACGCCACGAGGAAAATTGTCACCCAGACAAGGAGTTCCCTTTCTCTCCCAGGCTCCTCTCTCCCCATTGCCTGTTTTTTGGTTTTGTTTTGCTGTTTTCTGGGTTTTTTAATTATTATTTGATATAAAAACAGAAGGCCAGGTGCAGAGCCATCTTCTGCGATTTTGGCAATATCATGCTGACTTTCACAGAAATAGCCTTCTCAGAACAGAAATCCTAACTGAGCATACAAATTAAAAATATCTGCAATAAACAAACATAATCCACTTAGAAATATTAAATGAATGCATACTTCAGATGTATATTTAAAATAAAAAAATATGCTACCTTAATAAATATGACAAGTTGAAACCATGTCCCTGCAAACTTAGACACATTTGTTTGCAAACCCACATAAAAAGAGGAGAATTATGCAGAAACCAAATATTTTCTCACAAGTTTTTAACGTGTACTCTGAAAGTAGTTCTAAATGAAGCAAGCAGTGCCAGTCCAGCCGAAGAAATCACTTCTCATTCCCACTATATGCAAATCAACTATGTGAAAAACATAGATATTAATTACCAAGAAGAAAGGAATAATTCCTAACTGTAAGGGTAGCAGTAAAATATTTTAACAGTCTTGATTACTTGTAAGGGGCAGATCCAAAGAAAACCTTAACATCTAGGGAGGAAATGTAGGGGTTTCGGCTCTTTGCAAACCAAATCAGGAGCCTCAGAAGGGTGAGAAACAAGTCCATAAGGAGCTGCCTACAGCAAATCAATTGAAATTGAGGAGTGCAGGTGCACATCTGAAATTCTACTCTTCCAAAGCTTAGGGAGGCTTTAATCAGAATTGCAGAATGGAAGGGACAGTTCTGATCTACCTGGGGCAGCTGGTAGGAATTCTGAACTTATGGAGATGTAATGCCACCAAACTGGGGCATGTACTGAACTAGCTGATTCTGTTGGTAGTACTTTACTAGATAAACCTATGTCAGTCTGCACCATCCTTCATGCTGTAGCTTCATTAGGTTAGCAAAAAATTCAGAACTCCTCCCCAGAGAAGAAACTATAGATAAAGCAAGAGTCTGTGCCTAGCAGTTCCACAGTCAAACAGCAGCTGAGAATTGTGGGTTCTAGTTCCAGCTTGCACAATAATACATGCATTTTATTTAAAAAAAAACCCACACAATCCATAGAATCATAGAATCATTTAGTTTGGAAAAGACCTTTAAGATCTTTGAGTCCAACTGCTAACCTACCACTTCCAAGTTCAGTACAAAACCATGTCCCTAAGCACCACATCTACACAATTTTTAAATACCTCCAGGGATGGTGGCATAACCACTTCCCTGGGCAGCCGGTTCCTATGCCTGACAACCCTTTCAGTGATGAAAGTTTTCCTAACAACCAATCTAAACCTCCCCTGGCACAGCTTGAGGCCATTTCCTCTCATCCTATCACTTCTTAATTGGGAGAAAAGACTAACACCCACCTCACTATAACCTCCTTTCAGGCAGTTGTAGAGAGTGATAAGGTCTTCCCTTAGCCTCCTCTTCTACAGACTAAACACCCCAGCTCCCTCAGCCACTCCTCATAAGGCTTGTTCTCCAGACCCTTCACCAGCTTCTTTGCCCTTCTCTGGACACGCTCCAGCACCTTAGTGCCCTTCTTGTTCTGAGGGGCCCAAAACTGAACACAGTATTTGAGGTGTGGCCTCAGCAGTGCCGAGTACAGAGGGAAAATCCCTTCCCTACTCCTTCTGGCTACAGTATTTCTGGCACAAGACAGGATGCTGTTGGCCTTCTTGGCAAACTCAACACCAAACAAGACAGAAATAAAGCTGCAAGCAAAATAAATTAAAATTACTATGCCTGCTGTGTTTTAATCTTGATGTTGCTGCTATACATTAGATTTGTTCAAAGCATGCCTACAAGGTGAGTTTATCAGGTAACTTAAGAACCTCCTTGTCTCATGTGGAGACCAGATATGTACCTGTTGGTATTAATACAGGTATAAGTATGTAGAATAGGCAGGCTTAGAGATGCTATTGCAATTCTGCATAAGGCCAGTCCTGAATGTCCAAAACTTCCTCAAACGGGATTTCCAAAGGTAATTGTTTCCCGTAGGAACACAAATCCCACAAAAGTATTAAAGCAAAACATGATATGAACTCTTAACTTCATGAAAATGATGTTTCACTGACATGCATACCCAAACATCTCGAACTTTCTAAATGTTCTCATTAATTGCTAAACAAAATGTTGATTGATGCCTACAAACCCTTTGAGGTTTTACCTGTTTTACAGATGCTTACACTGAAGCACAGGAAGAATTTGTTGTTTTCACTATTTTACACGACCATGAATTTCCTGTGAATTCAGAAGTCCTAACTCCCACCTCTGTGTGTCATCCAATAGACAACCCTCTTTTCCTTGGGTCAACATACACAAATGACTGAAAACTGAAAAAGGAAAAATATTAGATGCAATGTACACCCTCTGACATGGGAAGCTTTTCAGTTTTCCTTTATCAAGAATTCAAGATGCTGAATTAATTACGCTATTAACACATTAAAAGTAAGTGCTAAGTGTTAATAACATCAATTTAATCAGTGCCAAGTCAGTTTTATTTTACACAGACTGATGCTGTATTTTCAGCTAAGAAATTAGATAGTAATTAGAAATTACCTAGCAATTATGATCTAAATGTGATAATTCTCTAAATGCGTTATAAAGTACCTGACAGGGTTTTGATTATACATTAAAAGTTTACTATATCATCAGCTTAAAATCACATGCTTTGTAATAAAGATACCAAAGCAACAAATGCTCTGACACTGGTGGGTCTTGGTAACTTCTAATTTCTGTACTTCAGAGCTCCAGTGGGGTTTTTTGTAACTCCATATGCAAGAACGGTCACTGAAACAACTCAGGATTGGCCAGTGTGCAACAAAATATTTGAGAAAACAGCTGCTAACTGTTAAGGATCACTTTTCTGCCAGTCCATATTCAATTATTATATGAAACACTATTTTGGGAGAGTTTTGCTTTCAAGATGAGATTTTTGACAAAAAACAAAACATTTTTGAAAAATATCTTTTAAAAGACCATCAGCCGATCTCATAGAAGAAAAATGTTTTGATGCCTATACATTTTTTAAATATACATTCAAGTATATTTGTTAAATTAATATCCTTACAACTATAATTTATAGGAAGCCTGTTAAAATGATATCATTAATTACACTTGGGAATGACAAAGGTATATTTTGCTTCCCACCAGTATGATAATAACTTTTCTGAGTGCAATGAATTTATCCTTATCTGCTTACAAAGGATTTACTGGCACAAGAGACTCCATTTTGGGAAAACCACAATATTTTACATTAAACGTTGATGAATCAGAGCATTCTGAATCCTCTTGTGCTGAGGATGCATATCAAAAACCAGAAAATATATCAGAACTAACTTCTTCACTCAGATCTGTGTTGTCATGGATGTCCTATTCCTTCAAAATATATAATCTTAAAGACATTTCATAATCTTTGTTTTTACATTTCAGAAATCATAACTGATGTCAGAAAATGGAATTCAAAGAAAGCTTGGAAATAATGAAAAAGCTTGCAAAATTTTGCATAGGTATATGAAGAACAATTGTCATGAGGAAGCATAAGAACAATTTGAAAACTAGATTTAGTACACAGTTAATGTTACTGCTCTGATACGACCAGTATACTAACATGCCTTATTTTATCAATAACCTTATGGCATTAGGTATTTTTCACCCAAATCTCAACCATGAATCAGTTCATTTTGTGGGAATCTCCATTTTCTGTTTAAAGAAAAGAAAAAATAAAACATCTAATCTAAACTCTGAGAAAAGTTGCCTGAGAATAATCTGAAATCTCAATGTTCAGAGGAGGGATAAAGAGAACCTCAAATACATTACTTTGTAAAAGTTGATGTTCAAGCCATCCATTTTTTTCTTAATCTGAAACATGATTTCTGAATGCAGAGTTGGCAAATTGTAAAGTATTTTAGAACAGGATTGGCATTCTTTGTGAAAGCACTTTTAGATTTCCCAGCAGAAGGAGCAAAGAGTTGAAACGTTCCGGGCAAGAGATTTTCTTTAGAGCGTATTCAATCACATTAAAGGATAATTTCTTCTTCTTACTAATAACCATGAACAGCTCTGAGGAGCATCGCTGCCTCTGGAATACACAAGCAGTTCTGAAAATACTCCAACTCCAACACAGGGATCACTTTTACCTGTAGGCACAGACTCTTGCTTCTGCAATCAAACACTTAAGTTCTGCTTCTTCATCTAGAGTCTATGTAGTGCTATTGTATTTTGTAAAATAGAGATCTCCAAAGCGCGTGAAGTACCTTTCAGACAAGAGAACGTTTTTTCCCAAGTGAAGTTCAGGTGCTGTAAAGCATGCAGTATAATTCTGCTTTGTGGCTTCACACTCCGTTGAATGCTATGATACAGCTACATCAGGTATTCTCAGTCATATTTCTAAAATTTTATTTTAAAGGACTGACTATACGGGTAGACCCTGTCAGAAGTTTATGTTAGCTTTAAGTTACTGATAGCGTCAAAGCATTTTCATTGCAGCCAAAAGAAAGTTGGGCTTCAGTCCACCCACCCTGTTACCACTGTTTGCCTTACAGTGGCTGAAAGAAGTCACAGACGAAACAACCATGCTGGAGAGGTACTTTCCACAGTGCAGTGCTACCCCATAATTCTCTGTTTGAGGCATGTAAATCCTAATAATATTTTGTTTTCATCTATTCTACATTATTTTACCTGTAAGGCTGCTCTTGATCACTACTGAATAATATACATTGATGACATGAAAATAGTTTTGTGTACCTGAATTGATGTAGTAGAGCTGTTAAGACTGCTTGGATTTGATAGAATACAACAGTTGTTAAACTAAATCAATGAAACTTTCATTTACCAGTCAGGTAAATTAAACAAGAGAAATTTGCTGTTCATAACTGTCTAATCTTTTAAATAAATACATTTCTGTTTCAGACAGTATTCTGGTATACATAACCCTAATAGCATATTCCAGGCTCTGAAGACTCATTTTTTCCTTTTTATTTTTATCTTCTGCCTGCTTTCATGAAAGAACAAACTTATTCTATTTGTTCTTAAATTGTATTTACCTCAGATAGCTCAGATTTATAAAAGGCAGCTTAGAAAAGAAGACACCCAAAAGAAAAGGTTTTGTGATGCAAAAAAATATTTCCATTTGAGTCTACACATCTTCTTCTTTCCCTCTCCATGAGATTGAAATGAGTTTCATAAGACTACATTTTTAACTTACACACTTAAGTGAAAACTCCAGTGGCATTACAGGGTTCATAATAGACTTAGTTAGTCTTACCATGACTTTTTCATTTCTTATATTATATAATAGCACATTTGCATGATAGTCCATATGTTGGGGGGCTTGCTTAGAGACTGCTAGTCCCCTCTCAGTCTGCAGGGATTAGACAAACAGCCCCTACACCTCAGGAGTATTCCCCAATCACTTCCAGCCTTATGACTCTGGCTCACAGTTTCAACAGAAAGCTTCAAACCTTTTTCAGAGCACGCCATGGCCAGCTGGTGAGCATGTCTTACTGTCTCCACCAATAAAAAGTCACTAGTGGTAACATCACCAACAGCAGAACTTTGCTTTTTTATGTCTTAATGCTCTGCAACAGCGTGCTTGGGAACACAAGTGGAAAGAAATGTCTTCTTTCATTTCAGAAAAGAAGGGCAAAGCTCCAGGAGGAGCCTGGAGTCAGGGCCTTAAGCTCCAGAGAGGACACAAATTCAGACACACCAAATACACTTTGTGCACCAAAATGCCCCTTGCTCACTATTGAGACTTTTCAGAAGTTCATTGAGTTCTCTCCTCTGGCTTTCAGACTGTCTTACAAGGTTTGGATCTTTCCCCTGGCATTTGTAACTTAGGTTGTATTGATCTATTTTTACCTGTAGCTTACAACTTAGACGGTTGAGCATGTTTTAGATGTTTTCAGTAATTAAAACTTTTAATTTATTTTTCATCAATACTCTCCTTTTTTTTTTTAATTTACAAAATTTACCAAGAGTAAAGTCATCTGTATATAAGAAATACAAATGGATAGGAAATGGCAGAATTTGCCTATATCCAACCAATAGACCTTCTCCATTTCTGTAATTCCAGAGATCCAGGTTATGGAACATATGCCTGTCAATCACTTACCTGAACTATGTCTACTTTGTGGCCACAAACTGTAATGATAAAATATATTTGGTATAACTTAATTTGTTGGTTAACAGCAATACCATTTATACTGTGTGTTCTCAGTCTTCCATAAAATTACAGAGAATTCAGAAAACAAAATCAAAATTATTTCATTGATATATGAAGCTACAAGAAAAATGTACCTCACTAAAAGGCATTATGCAGAAGTCAATAGCCACTTTATGAAGTACTGACCAAAAGACTTTTGATAAAAATTTCTGTTATGGGTGCTAAAATTTTAAAATTAAATACCTAGATTATCTTGTATTCCAAAAGGTCATTAGTCCTTTACCATTTTTGCTGGAATTATACAGTTATCAAGACAGCATAATCATTCGGGGGATGTCCCAGAGGACTGGAGGAAGGCAAATGTTACCCCTATCTACAAGAAGGGTTCAAGGGAAGATCCGGGTAACAATAGGCCCATCAGCCTTACTTCAATCCCTGGAAAAGTATTGGAACGAATCCTCCTGGGGGCCATCACAAGTCAAATGAAGCACGTGATTGGGAAAAGCCAACATGGCTTCACCAAGGGCAGATCGTGCTTGACAAACCTGGTGGCCTTCTATGACAAAGTGACTTGCCTGGTTGACGTGGGGCGGGAGTGGATATTGTCCACCTAGACTTCTCTAAGGCCTTTGATACAGCTCCCCACAGTCTTCTCCTGGAGAAATTAGTGCGTTATGGCCTAGACAAGTGGTCTGTGCAGTGGGTGGGGAACTGGCTGACAGGCCACACCCAAAGGGTGGTGGTAAATAGCTCTTTCTCAAACTGGCAACCTGTCACTAGTGGAGTCCCCCAGGGATCGATATTGGGCCCAATGTTATTCAGCATCTTTGTAAGTGATCTGGATAATGGGATCAAGTGTAGCCTGATGAATTTTGCAGAAAACACCAAATTGAGTGGGGAAGTAGACACTCCAGAAGGGAGAGCTGCTCTGCAGGAAGATCTGGATAGGCTGGAAGGGTAGGCCAGAAAGAACCTTATGAAGTTCAGCAAGGACAGGTGTGAGGTCTTGCACCTGGGAAAACATAATCCGGGAGTGCAGCACAGGCTGGGATCCACCTGGCTGGAGAGCAGCTCTGTGGAAAGGGACCTGGGGGTCCTGGTGGACAGGAAGCTCAACATGAGCGAACAGCGTGCTGCTGCAGCCAAGAAGGCCAACAGGATGCTGGGTTGCATCAAAAAGGGCACCGCCAGCAGAGGTAAAGTCACTATCCTGCTCTACTCAGCACTTGTCAGGCCACACCTGGAGTACTGTGTACAGTTCTGGTCCCGCTATACAAAAAGGATGCGGACAGGCTGGAAGGGGTCCAGAGAAGGGCCACCGAGATGATCAAAGGACTGGGAAGCTGCCGTATGAGGATAGACGGGAGAACTGGGTTTGTTCAGCCTTGAGAAAAGGAGGCTCAGAGGGGATCTCATCACCATGTACCAGTACTTAAGGGGTAGCTACAAAGAAGGCGGAGACTCCCTTTTTACAAGGGGTCACATGGAGAGGACAAGGGGGAATGGACACAAGTTGCTCTTGGGGAGATTCCGATTGGACACAGAAGTAAATTTTTCACAGTGAGGACAGTCACCCACTGGAATAATCTCCCCAGGGAAGTGGTTGACTCGGCCACGTTGGACACCTTCAAGAGTCGTCTGGACAGGGTGCTGGGCCATCTTGTCTAGACTGGGCTCTTCCTAGAAAGGTTGGACTAGATGATCCCTGAGGTCCTTTCCAGCCTGTGATTCTGTGAGTCTGTGATTCTGTGAGTCTGTGATTCTGTGATTATGAAGATGCTTATTTTTAAAGACAAGTATGTTTGGGAGATGTCATAGGATAGGAAAAGACAGCAGTATCAGAACTTGCTAATTTACAAAAATTACTATGTTTACAAAATAAAACAGGGTGATTTGGAGGTAACGGAAGTAGAGAAAAGTGGAAATGTCAAAAGTACAATGGAAAAGCAAAGGAACATGAGAAACTCTGTTTACCTGAATAATCAATATTCTCTATACAATTAAAAAGAATGTCTCCATCCCTGGAGGTATTTAAAAGAAGGGTAGACATTGTGCTTGAGGATATGGTTTAGTGGTGGACTTGGCAGTGATAGGTTAGCAGTTGGACTTGATGATCTTAAGGTTCTTTTACAACCTTAATGATTCTATGATTCTATGAATAACTCTGCATAAAGGAACACTTGAGGCTGGTTAAGAAGCAGTTTGCCAGCAGGCTGAATAGGAGTAAGGAGATCGCGTCTTTAAGCACCAAAAACATCAGATCCAAGAAAAGAGGATTTAGATAGTTCAGAGCCTCCCTGGCTAATCCAGTAAAAATCTGCAGCGGGAATTACAGTCAGCTGCACTAAATAGCTGCCTACAGGGAAAGTCATCAAGGCTACCTCATTTTTTATCACAGAAAGCCCCTTGAAGGCAATGGCAACTACACAACACTGTTGTTGACTGTGAAACTGTAGCCTCGGTGTTGGGAAACAGACGGGAATTTCGAAAGAATTGCTGAGACTTAAGTGGGACAGAACTGAGAGCTCAAACTATCGTTACATTCTGAGCTCAGGTAATACTGGGAACTGAACAATGATTTACCAATTTTGTTGACTGAAGAACAACTCAAGAGATAAGTATGTGACAAGCTGAAGCTATGACTACATTCTATATTCTATATATCTATATGACTATATATTATCTATATCTATATTAAATACCTGTTTCTGATATCCTAACTGTAAAACCTTAATCAAGGTAAGTTTTTTACTGTTTAATTTATAAGTCTGTCAAATATTGTGAGGTGAATTGTGATTCAGACAAATCAGAACTATGTAGTATGAATAAAATTTCTGGGGAACCTCTATTCCAGAACATTTTTAAACTCAATAGGAATTGAGTATTTTTGGCAAGTCTGTTAGGGACCAGTGTAGGAAGAACGTAAGGATGGATGTTTTAGATAACAGCAAATTCCCGTCTAGTCCAGAAGTGTGTCTCTCAAAAGGAGATGACTAGGCAACCTGAATGTAGGACAAGCATTTATGGTACTTCACCTAATACTTTTTCAGCTTTCACCATGTTGTGGTTTAGGAATGCCATGAGCCAGAGGTGACCCATGTGTTTTACTAAAGAAATAATATATTCTTATGATATTTTTGAGCCTCCACTGAACCCATGTAAAATTTTGGTATCTGAACATTTTGGAGTTAGGAGTTCCAGAGCTTCACATCACACACACTGCA
The DNA here is from genome assembly GCF_949628215.1 of Phalacrocorax aristotelis. Classification (NCBI taxonomy): domain Eukaryota; kingdom Metazoa; phylum Chordata; class Aves; order Suliformes; family Phalacrocoracidae; genus Phalacrocorax; species Phalacrocorax aristotelis. The sequence continues at coordinate 76,456,266 of NC_134278.1, read as the reverse complement.
TGAAGAATCACTTTGTTTGGTTTGTTCTGAACTGGTCACCACGTAACCTGACCTTAAGATAAATTGACCTTCCTGTCTTAATACTTTTTTTTTTTTTTAATGTTCTCTTGACTAAAAGTTTGTTTAGCGTGACAGTGGCATTCACAGATGCTGAATTTGGGAAAGAGTTCCTTTTAGCAGATAGATACTGATCTAGCAAGGCGTCAATGACTAAAACATGCCTCCTTCCAGCTACCTTAATTTTGGACAAACTTCCACAGTGTCAGTCTTAATAGACTCCAATTCACACTGCTCCAGGAAGATGTACCACAGTTCCTCCTTTCTCAAGCTATACATAAAAGAAGGAATAAGCTGTACACTCCCTCACCCCATCTTTCACCTGTATGAAAAAGAAGTGGAGAAAATAGCGTGGATCAGTCTCTACACCTTCCTTATAACTGGAAGCAAAGACCTGTACCTCAGTTGCCTATTAAGCATATGGGAGATAGAAAGGAGAAGGAAACACATTTTCTCTCAGCCACCAGTGAAGGAGGAAAGAAATATGAGCTTTTTGAGGCAGGGGGAGACAGAGGAAGAATCTTTCCCTGTTACCCTCATGCAGGTACTGAATAAGTCAAACAGTTTTATATGGTAGGCCTTGCAAATACTGTCCATTCCATTGCTGGTAACACTGAACTTTCAAAACCTTTATTCCTAAAAAAAGCAATGCTTTAATAAAATGCATTACTTTTGAATGATTACTTTTCATTTCTTTTTGATGTTTAGTTCTTAAATGCCAAATATCAAGATTTAGTTTAGTTTGATATAGGCACAAATTCACATAGCACAGATGTCATGCAAATATGTTGAAAATATGTTTTATTTTGCTCACAATAAAATCAAAGCTTAGGATATATTTAGAATGTGTTTAATGCCTTGTTAAGCTATGTACCTGGTTACACATGAGCTTTCCTATTATTAATCTGAAATTGCTGCAGAAAAGCCTAGTCAAGAAAATTTACGGGCTACTTCAGGCAGAAATTTGGAAAAAAGCACATATTGTATATTCATTAATCAATGGGAGCCCTTCTTTTTACGGTCTTATTTTGTGCCTGAGACTGAAATTGGATCTCTTAAGCGGAAGTCTTCTAATTCATAAGGAGCCCTACTGAAATTACTTAAGTTCAGCCTACGGATTTTATTCACAACCTTTCATCCCACAGCTTCTAGAAAGCCACAGATGTCATCTGAACCATGTTGTATTTCTGGAATTCCGTATGTTACTGCAGGTTTCTCACTAGGTGAAACAGTGCCACAGACATATATGTATTTAAAAGGATCTAAAACCTAAATCTCATTTGAGTCTCCAAGTCAGTCTTTGGACAGGCATTTTTCAATCTGGGGTGAATCTTATACTCGTTAAAGAGTGAGTATAAGATAAAACATTCTGTAGTAATGCAAACAGAAGGTATAATAGGAAGCAGTCCTGTAGATAACTATTAAAATGCCATTAATTTAATGAAAAACCTCTTTTGCAAGATTGAGAGGAATTAACTTCTTTTGATCTAAATGGTTGCATGTCAATAATGTAAACTTTAAAGTCAGTAACTTGATAGATAATTGAACAGATAAGTACGGATAGATTTACTACAGAAAAATATTTTAAAGGCTAGTTTGGCAAAAGCAAGATCCATCATCCTGATTTCAGCTGGTGGCTGTGGTGTAAATGCATTCACAGTATACGGTACTCACAGAACTCACAGTACCAGTTATTAAAGAATGGAACCGGCAATAGAGGTTTACACTACAAAGAAAACAACATATTCAACTGTAGATACAAATTAGATCTAAATTGCTCTACAATAAAACCTGCTAAGTGAACAGTAATAACTTCAAACTTCAGGGTTTTGCTAGACGTTATGTAACTTGAATTTTTTCTACAACAAGGAGTTCTCTTGACCCTCAAATTAATTAATTTGATTGCTACTTTTATTTTTATTCTTTCCTAAGCCTGCTGGTAGCAGTGAATTGCTTGTGAAGTGCACAGAATGGAATAAAAAGGCTGGACTGAACTAATGTGTTGGAGGGAAGAAAAAACCTTTGCAATTCATTAATGTATTTGAAAGACTGTTACAAAACTTTACAATTTAATTATTGGAAGATTATAGAACTGCTTCAGTGCTTCTGTAGTGCGTTAAATAAACTGTACGTGCAAGGAGTAATAAATGGAATTGTTAATTTCAGTGCATCCTTAGGGAATAGTAAGAGGGGGGTTTGACATTATTTAGAGCTCCAAATGGATTTGAGTTTATATACAGTAATAAATCTTAACTACATTGTTAATTAACCCTGTCTCAAGCCCCTTTTTACCTTAGGAGTTGAAAGACACGGTGTCTGTTAGTATAACTCACCATTCATATTCTTAAAGATGTTTAGGACTGGGAGGATTTGCCGATAATAGGGCACCAAGGCCTCCCCCACCATGTCAGCTGACACCACCAGGTGCTGGAGGACTTTCAGCGTGATGCAGATGACCTGTCGGTTACGAAGGCTCAGTGCATCTATGATGTAGAAAGAACAACAGGCAGAAAGAAGAATTAATTTCTAAAATGTAGAGGGAGGGGGAGAAGGCCTCTAATGGACAAATTTCATTAAACTGTACTCTGCTGGGGATTGTAAGTGGGCCTTTATTAGCCCAGCTTTGAAAGATCCCAAAGATGGATTGCAGTCCTGATGTTATAAAACACTGCCTTGTCTGATTGTTATTTGTTCCCACAATTTGTGCTGACTCTTCAGTAACCCAAAGAATGCAGCTCATTATTCCCTCATGCTGCCTGTGTAATACTGGTGTGGTCCAAACAAATAAAAAATAAATGTTCAGTAAGTACCATTTGGGGCCAATGGAACTGTACAACTGCAAGACAACCTGCAAAGGTTGACAACAGATACATTCTAGTGCAACAATTAGTGTTTGTATGTTTGTACTCATTTATTTCAAGATCATTTTATTCATTCAACTAACAATTCCTACTATTCTGAGAATCAGTACAATGAAACAAATGTTTATGGTGGAAAAAACACCCACAAAAAAACCTTGTAGGCTTTTTTTAAAAGACAAACATTCTAGAAGAAAACCCCAGATTTGTCTTGCCTACTTAGATTTTTCTCTTAGCTTTCAGTGTCATGCTTCTAATCTTATGACACTAAGACATTTCAGAAGTACCTTTTGTTTCTCTTCTCTTTTAATTTTACTAAAAGCAAGTACTTTGCTTTGTTTTTTGTAATTAAAAATGAGTCATGCTTGAAATATATATATTTTTTTTCTTGCAAAATCCCTCTAGTTATAAAACCTTCTCTGAAATTATGCAGCTGGAAGCCATTGCCAAATTTGGTACGCTATTATATATTGGTCTAATTCTCCAGTTCCACCGGGAAAGCAAAAACTGTAAAAGATGAGCTCATATTCAATGCTATATGTTTTATAACCACAGAAGTATATAAATATGTGATTCAACATAACATAACATAAGCACTTGGAAACAATTAGAGTAAAGAACGCACTGAAATTTGAAGTGGAGTTACAAACAATTTCTTCAAGAAATGCCTCTTCACACTGAAGTAATAGGATTCAGTATTTCTGGCACTTAGTTTTGTCAGGGCACAGGAATGCCATTTCATGGGACTGAAGCAGTATTCTCACACAGGAGCAACGTCAGTTTTTCCATCACTTTAAGCAAATGCACTGCGCTTCGGTTTCTTATCGCATGCCTGCCGAGTGTTAAAAATCAGAGCTAGAGCTCCAAAGCAAGGGCAAGGCAGATTAGTTGTGTGAATGTGCAGAGACGACTTTTGAAAATCAACTAGTAAGTAACCTCCCTTCATGCCCCTTTGCATGCTTATGAACAGCACACTAAAACCACTGTTAAACAGCAGAGTTAGAGAGCCCAAGGTAGAAAGGTACTGCAGTGCATCATAGGGTGAGCCTAAATAAAGAAGTGTTGTTAAATGAAAATACAGACCGAATTCCATACTTCTTATCTGCCAGTCCCTACTGTAGTGATCAGGCTACACCTAACTTCATATTATGTCCGAGCATATTAATGTGTTAACAGGAAATTCATCAATACAGCATGCTCAGATGAAGATCCAGCAAAGAGGTTGGCTGTTCTAAATTATGCTTTCATGGGTGGATGTTCTAAGGCTGCTTTAGCAAAGAGACACCCCACCCCCCAGATACAATTTTAAAGATTATGTCCAAATCCTGGCAGGAAAATATTCTTTTACAGAAGAACAGGCATTATTCATTTTCTTAAAGGACTGACTGGAAAAGGAAGCTCTGGGGTTCCAACATATAGGTTTATTCATGACTAAATTGTCGTACACAGAAATAGTAGCTAACCAAACTAACAGGGAAATTATCATTAACACTTGTAATTTTCAGTATAATAATTACTAGTTATTCAATACAAACATGAATGAATATTTGTATTTGTTTGTGTGAATGAATTCATACAAACATGAATAAAATGAATAAAATTAATTATTCATACAGGCACTAAAAGGTAACTTAAAGGACATAAAAATAAAACAGCGACAGAAATCAGATCTTCTTAATCCTTAACCAAAAAATTGTACCCACTTCCATGAACAGTTCTTCCCGAGGGTAGAAGCTGTCCTAGACAATGAGAGACCTTATTTTTAGGCATATAGAGGGTATCATGTAAGTGGAAATGGCTGTACAACCACCCCTGGGAAGAACTTATTTCTGCAGATGGTGGCTCCCAAAGGTTTTCACAGTTTCCTGTTTTCAGAGTTCTGTCTTGTGCAAAGACAACCCTGGCTTGAGGGGAAGCCAAGTCTGTCCCGGTAAAGATTAATTCTTTAATAAAATCAAGCCTGTGAATTATGCCTCATGACTGAGGAGGTGTTCCAACGAGTGCAGCAAACTGAACGCATCCTGAATCCAGAAGAAAGTTTTCAAAGAACAGCTCGTCACAGAACCTGTCACACAAGTTTCCTTACATCTGAGTTGCATAATAGGGGTGCTTGCTGAAACTTTAAATGGTAATACTGGCACTTGTTTCATCTGCATGCTGGAAAATTGACTCCATACTTGTACAAAACCAGGGGCATCCCATCCTCCATTTGACACACAAAACAAAAAGAATTCTGATCAAGATTTTGCATACTAAAGCGATGGGTATGGTAGAATCAGACTGCAGAATTTGAGACAAGCCCTTCAAATGGCAGAAATCTGCAGTGTGTGTTAGGAAAACCCTTGTAAATATCAAAAGTAAGATCAAATTGACTGCAGAACTGTTATTATTAAATATTTGGATTGTGGCATGCATAACAGTCAACCAGCTCCTGGCTTGATTATATTAGGCACTGTATAAACATTTAATTAGAGACAGTCCCTGCCCCAAGGATACATCAATTTCTAACATATGTTTATCTTTTAAAAATCTGGTAATTATTTTCTGTGTACTACCATCACTGCAGACCACTCTCCCACATGAATCAAAGGAAGAAAGTTTTAATGTAGTATATGAAATAAGTACCTTTCAACATTTTGAAAAATGTCAGTGATATCCAGAGGTTAACAGAAATGGAAGAAAGTACTGGTATCCTTACACAGGAATAAAGCAGACCATTTAAAACTCTTAGTACAGCACAGCTACATATCCCTAAAGAAGGAAACATGCACAATATCCAAAATATTCCAATCTGAAAGCATGCTGGACTGTTGCCTCTTGACCTAGAAGTTTGCTGCAAGATGTGGATCTTCACAATAACAGCAAAGTGCATGACCGATTTGCTTCTCAGTTAAAGATACCTTTCCACTCTCTAACCGGTTTTTAGAGGACTTCCCTCCCTCAATGGTACAGATTTTCCTTCTGGTCTTCTAGTCTCCATGCTATGCATTGTACAGTTCTCTTAAGCAACAACTTTGAAAAAAACCCCAACCCTATAAATCGACTATGTTGCTTGGTAGTTCCAATGTTTTATCCTTTAATGCTGTATAAACTTCACAGTTTTGCTTGTGATGGGGATGCACGCTTTTCCAGGAGACACTCCAGCTTAAATAATTGCTCAGTGCTAGTATATAATGAAGCATTTACTTAAAATATATTTTATTTTGTACTGCTGCACTTTTTCCAAACAAGTATTTTCTAAAGCTCATCATATCTTTCTTAAATCAATAATAAAAAAAAACTTTAAAATGTTAATAGGTTAAATATCTGGTGAAAAAGCTCAGTATCTGAGTCAGCTCTGTGTTTCTTCCATTCAAAGCCATGGTAATAGATAATTATGAAATTTGAAAGCGTATTTGAAACGCTGAACATTTTTGGGATGGAGGTTTTTCAAAGTGCTGTTTATTAAAGCTTGTTAGCAATGAGCTGATATACAATACCAATTCATTGACAGCTTCAGTGAATTTTTTTCATTAAATTTTATTGGCAATTGATGTAAATTTAGAATTTGCTTTTGTTAATTTCCTTTAAGAGCAGAGACTTTTCTTAAGATATATGCCACTTGTTTGCTTATCCATTTAGACAGAAGCGGCTTACATATGAAGTAATAGAAATGGTTATTTTAAAACATTGAAGCCTTTTCCTTGAGTAACACTTCTAACATCTCCAAGAAAAAGACCTAGAAGCTACATAAGCTGATATTTTTTATTTTTATATTTTATTTTTATGTGGCAGTTTGGAAAATCCTATCTCAGCCTCAGATGTTGCCTCTATTAGAAGCCACAATTCTCATCTTTGGGACGGACACATTTTATAAGCCAGGAAACATGACAGCATTTCTGAGTGTACAGTGGATCTTTCCCATGACATAATGTATTTTCATAGCAGAGATTGAATCAGAACGTTCTTCCCCAGATAGCCTAAACTTTACAGAATCAAATCAGATTCCCCAAACTTCCATTGCTTCTCTAAATATTAAAGGTTAGATTTTGGTAGTTATATTTAAAATTATGTTGTTAATTTATTTCTTTTTAATTTGCACTGGCCTTTAATTATGTTCAACCCCTTTTTCAAATACACCCATGGTTCTATCTTTACAAATGCACTGATAGTCTCCATTTTCTGTTTAGGTCTCACAATCAAAGATTAAAACCAATTGGTACATGAAGCACCTGTTTTAGAAAATTCTTTGTCTGAAGCAGAACAAGATACATAGAGCAGGTCTCCTGCAGGGCAACAAGCACTCAGGATAAAGATGCTTCAATTGCTGTGATCTACCTAATCTTGTTGATCAAGGGCTTCTTTTCTTAAATTCACAGAGTTGGGTATAAAGAACTGCTGACATGAAGTGTTCTCAAAATACAATTGATTAAAGTGATACATGCTTCTCTTCCAGAGAATTTTGTCCAAAACTATAAAAATGCATAACACTTAACTACCTGAACTGATATAATAGAAGTATTATGCTAATTCTACAGAACAGTAATGAAGGCTGTTACAAAACAGCGTTTCTATCAAGAGTGAATAAAAACCAGAATAACAACATTGTGTTCTGTATTTTTTTTAAAGTCAGGTAAGATCCTGATGCAATTTACAATATAGAGGTACAGATACTTCTTCCAGTACAAATGAAGGAGTGCTGTGTTGCAGTGAGATGACGGGAAGGCAAGGCATGAAAACCTCAGGCCAATTTTGTTGTCAAAGAATTTGTCCTGTAAAGCCAAAGCCTAAGGTGCAGAAAAGGCTAAGATCCATATCATTGATACTTGTAAGAAAAGTGAACAAGAATACTGGAGAGAAAGTCAGTGGCTTTTCTTTCAGCTTTAGTCCTGCTTCTAATTATAGTGTTTTACTAGATCAGCACCTACAAAACTTGAATTCTATTAATATTTGCAGGCCCTGTTTAGTTAACTAGTATAGAGAATACACTGAGAATAGAGTTCCAAAAACCTTCTCAGTGGCTATGCCAGTTTCCAGAGTTTCCATCCATTCCTAGATGTACATTCATTCCCCTGTGCTTCCTCAAGCAACTGAACTGCGCGGAATACTCACCCTCGCAATGAAAACAATTTTGTTATCAATGAAAACTGGTACCACTTTTTAAAAAAAATTCAGGGAGGATCTAGGGAACCAAAGACCTGTAATATTGGCATCTGTACTGCAGAAATTAATACAGTATTCTAAACATATAGTAGGTCCTTGAAGAAGAAGACTGTGGACAAGAAAAGCCTGATAATATGGTTTTCTCAAAGTTCCAAAAGCTATTTGATAAGGTCCCTCACTGAAGGCTTTTGGAACACTGAACTGCCATGGCTTCCATACAAACAATTATTTAGAGATAGGAAATTAGGCCAACAATAAATTGCCACAGAGGAGGAGTATCACTAGTAGAGCCTTGCAGGAATCTGTGCCGAAGTTAATGTTTTCCAGTAGGTTCGTAGGTTATGTGGAAGAGATGGGGAGAAATGGTTTAGTATTAAAGAATCAAGACAATTTTTTTTTTTTTAAATCAGAGACCTTTTCTTTCTTTAAAAGCATTTGAAGTCTATAATACCAAGTTTGTTTAGAGTTAATTTTCAGTCTGTGATCTTAACAACCAGAACTGCTTCTCAAGAGCAACAGTCAGTCAGGAGGAAGATAACAATTGCATTAAAGTTTTAATTTACTTTCCATAGATGACAGAAATCAACTTACATGATCTATAAAAGGAAAAAGACTACAGCCCGGAAAACCATATTTATTCCATAAAAATATGTCAGCATTCTGTGAAATATGGAATTATTCAATCATTCAATGGGGAGAACATAAATGAGGAGAAATATAAATGTGCTTAGAACAACTGCTAGCAAAAGGTTCAACTTTACTTATCTAAGTGCAAGTGACACTGATTTGACATTAAATGGGAGTTAACTACACTGCTGTCCAAAACACCAATCCACATTTTACATGCAAATAGAATATGGAGAATGAGAAAAACAGAAATAAGTTTAATACAGAAATTTATTAAACATTAAAAAGGACTCTGTAGGTGACACTGACGGAGAACTGCTCTGTATCGGACTCACAAAAAATCTGTTTCCCTTAATGAAACATTTTCAACAAAGTTTAAGGTATCCTTGATCTACTACATCACAGAAGGGATTTTTAACAGCATGGAAAAAGCCTCAAAAAGGAAAACTTCAATGCTTCTTAGGGTAGAGATTATTCTTTTTGGACTCAATCAGAAGTGTTCGTCTGCTGACTGCAACTGTGTAGAAACCATACTTCCATCTAAGTTACAATTTAAATGCAAAGACGTGAGCTTTATTAGCTTCTAGGCCTAAGTTCAGATTGCCTACGTGTCCATTTTAGGATTCACAGGACAGAACAGAAAAGATTCTGGCACATGGGTGATCCAAGATGCTTATGTGTTTAAGTTCACATTATTTTCGTCATTTGCAAAGCTATTTCAGGGTGTTCCTACTGATCATCTCTACTCACTTACTCCAACTTTGGTGCTATTGCGTACTGTTCCTTCATTTGTGACAGTGCAGCTATAAACTAGACCATTGAAATGATCTGAGTTTAAAAGTAACTCCTCTCTGAAAATATTTTGGATTTATTTTAAGTTTTTTGGTTTTGGGTTTGTTTGGTCTTTTTTTTTTTTTTTAATACATCTAGATGTGAGATTCACTGAGTTGCTCCACAAACAATTGCATTAGCAGAAGTCAGTTGCAATGAACTGGAGTGTGAGAGCTGGAACGATTGGTCACTTTGTGTGTGAAGGGGTTGGAAACTCCAACAATTACACGGCCAGCAAAGAAAATGCAAACAGTAGCACGTTCACTACCTTTGAAAGGAGAGGAAGTGCTTCCACACACAGTGTTGGATGCGCCTGATGTTACTCATAGAACTATCAGGCAAAGGTGTAGAAACTTCCCGCCCCCTCAGTGTTTATGTCTGCATGCGTCTCATGTTGAATCTGAAGAACTCTGCAGTCAGGAATCCCGGAGTTGCAGAAGCCTAATGAAAGCAAGTGAAAGGACTTACGGCTTTTCTGATCTGGCATTTGTTATGGAAAATGTAATAGTCAAAGCAAAAATTTGCCCCAAAAATGAGTATCAAAAGGAATTTTACATTCCCATAATGACCACATTGAACTTAGAAGAGTTTTCCATTGACAAGCACATGGTACAACAGGCATCTCTCACCCTCACGCCCCCTTTCCTGACTATTCTTGGCTGGCTGTAGGTAATGGTAGGCCACTAGTGAGTTTTAAGATACATTAGCGCATTATTGAAAGACATAGAGGGGCCAGACAGATCCCTCTAAATAAAGGAACTCTTGAGTGACCTACAGGCAGCTTTTCTTGCCACCCCAGGGGTGTGTGTCTGGGTGCTGTTCTGCTGTCTAGCACCAATGCAGTTTGTGATGTGGGGAAAAATTAGCTTCCTTCTACCTGTTTACCTGTCTGCAATATGAAAATAACAATATGGATCTTTCTGGCAAAGATGATATTCTGCTGTGTGTTGTGCATCAGAACTTTCATAATACCTCCACAAAGTACTTTGCTATTGGCCATATATCTCAATTTATGAATCTTTGCTCTAGTTTAAATAACTCAGACAATGGGTTTGCCTACATCTTGTGTGAAAGGGAGTAAAAGTCTTAACACCCTAAAGTACTCACATTTTCTGATTTTGCATTTTTTTATTTTTAGTTGGATTCCTTACAACTTTAACATATACAGGTAATTTGTTTTTCTACCTTTTTATGCCATGCAATGACTATATTTATAAACTATCTTATAATGTTTTGCCACTGCAAGGTACAATATATTTAGAATTTTTATTTTGAGAAATCAAAATATATTTTGAATATTTTTCTCTTTGAGAAGTCAATGCCTCCAACCTGAGATTTTTTTTCTTCCTCTGAATTTCAAAAAAAAAAGGGTGTCTTTCAATGTGACAAACAAAAATAAGCAATTATTTTTCAAGTAAATAGCATCCTTCCATATTATTTTAATAATATTTTAGGTATTTTAGGAAAGAAACTGGACCTGTCAATTTCAATTATCTGCCTTTTGTTAGTCATTGCCTGTTTGCAAAACCAGAAGAAAATTTGTTGAAAGGATTTGGGCTTACAGTAACCCACAGATTCATTACATAATATGATTGTCATCTTTAATGGTATAGTATTCAAAAAGTGTGACCTTTAAGCAAGGATGGGTGGAGGATAGATTTCTTCTTAAATCATTAAAATATAATACAGAACTCTAACATTTAATTTAAAATGTTTTTAGAGAGAAGCTATTTACTACAATTTTCCTTTGATGAACAAGCAGGAAAGAAAACTGCTTTTAAAAGCATTCTCTCTGTAGAGTTATTTTTCTGTCTTTCTTTTATCCCTTACCCCTCCATCATATATATTACCCTGCCTAACAATCAATTGATTCACTCTTTCACAGTAGAAATATGGTAGTGGTCTAGAAGAAGACTGGTTAATCAGATATAACTCACCCAGTGGGACACATTAGAGGCAGTAATATGTGTAAAACATAGCCGAGTTTATTGTGGATGCAGCTGAGTCACAGAAATGTATAGCTCTGACTACACTGCTATATTACACAGTCATAGTAAAATTGAAAACTCTTAGAAGTACACCCCTTCAGATTCCTGGAGATGGTGGTGTCTTTTTTTGATATTAATTTGGCTTTAATTAGGAAGAGGCCTTTATAATTGATAACACTTAGACTCTTCACACATTAAAGCTTATACAGAAGCTTTTATAAAATAAAAAACATAAGCACTATACAATAATACAAAGCAGAACCAATGACTAAATTTAGCTAGCAGATATTCCAGCATCATAAATTTTGACTTGATTTAAAACCCATATAAATATCCTTACCTAGCAGTCTCTTTCTAATGCTACAATCTGTGTAACAGCTAAAGCTTCCAGGTAATTATTTCTAAGCTAGATTCTGGTCTCAGCAAGACATTTAAATCCTAATCGAGTAGCTGCTGTCATAAACTTGCAGTCTTTTCTGAATAAATAATTTCAGCTTTCAAAAAAAATGATGCTACTACAAATATATTTGGGTGGTGTTGGAAGTACAGATTGAAAGAAACGACATGATTCCTCTATTTACGAGTTTCCCTTTCAGAGAGAAAAAACTGTAACATTGTTTTCATAACCTTTCACAAGCTTCACAGAGTAACCATTTTGAATATTATATATTCCTTTTGACATTTTCAAAATCTACAGTAAGATAGAGATAATGACATCTATTATTAATCTTTTTAAATGGAGAATAAATTGAATGAAAAAAACCTACAATTCTGACCCTTCCAACACTATTATTTCAGTATTATCAGGCTCCAAACTACATTCGCTTTCCCCATTTCCAAAAATATATTCGACTCTATTCATTCTGTATCACAAATACAGACTCTGTTTTATTCTGAATTAGCATGGATGCTGAAGCACCACAGGAAAATAAGGCAAAGGACAGCAATGATACCATTACTGATCAATGAAAAAACAGAAGCCAAGTTTAACAAATATGAGCATCTATTAGTACAGGTGTAGCATGCAGACTTAAGAATCATAATACCTAACTAAAGAAGGACAGTGGTTCAGAATAGTATCTCCTCAAGGTACTGATCTAAAGAAACAGGAAAGAGCAAACAATATATCTGAAGGACTAGGTGTTTCAAGAAAAGAAGTCTTAGTTTTAGTGGTATGACATGTGTATTAAAATAATTTATTACCTTTCACATAATTTTTCTTCAAAAAACTATGTTTGAAGGTATAAAAACTTCAAAATTAATATTTTTTTAAATGCCAAAATTCCCAAAGACCAAAAGCCACAGTGCAATAAGAAAAACACTAACCGGACAGTCTGTCCTTCTGGATTACTGCATGTACCAGGTTACTGAAGGTGTAAGCCTTCTGGCCTTATACCTTACAATTTAATCACATTCGCAATAATCTCCACGAAATGTACAGCCTGACACGTTTTATTGCTTAATTATCAACTTGCCAAAAATCTACACCATATCAATGCAATTTTAGGGATTTTTTTTTTTTTTTTTTTCACATGTTCACCTACTTTTTATTGGGATAATGAGCTGAGGAATGACAGGAAGAATCTTGTTTCCACCATGTTCCAGCATGTCATGGATTCCTTGACGAGCAAAAAACTCATACGGGAATGTCATTTCACAAAGTCCATCAAAAAACAAAGGCAGATAGTAATGATAGTCCAGCTTTTCAATCTCTACCTGAAAGTACAAAATAAACAAACAAATAAATGCAATATTTCAACAGTAATACCATGTGATCAGGCTGACAGATAATTCATGCCATTTACACAGGTATGTTTAGTAAATAATAATTCCATTTTTATCACTGCAAAATATCATTAAGTATCAAATATTGTTTGTGGCCAGATATTGAAATCCGGAAATATTAGACCTAAAGAAAAGAATGAAAATGAATATGCTCCCATATACTTTCACTTTTTGATAAATCAGTACCAGATTCTGATATTCTTGCTTATATACCTTGCTTTGTTAAGTTACCCATAGGAATCAAACCAGCTGTTTTAGGAATAACATTCTGTTTATTTCAGAAAAATCTGATCTTCACATCTTCACTTGGACACTCAAAAGAACAAATACAAGAAATATCCTGTAACCAGTAAATATCCAGCATGGCACGAATATCAGTATTTCTACAGAATTTCCAACTTTCTAGAATATGGACATAATTTCTTTTTGCCATTAATTTCAGGAGCAGAATTCTAAAGAAATCCCATGGGTCTCTACTCTGAAAAGAGGTAGAGAAATTAGGTACCTATTTCTAATAGGAATCTTCCTCCTTCACACCTAACAAGCTTTGTCACATAGATCAAGCTGAAGTTCCAAATATCCAAAAAAAATTTGTCAGGTTAAGCAAATACCCAGCCCTTGATCTGGGGCCAGTAGTCACATTCTCACTTGAATTGTGGAAGAAAAGTCTGAAATAAAGCAGCCAAGAACTGAGCTTGGGTTTTACCTTCTTGAGTAAATCCCATAGTCAGCACGTAGCAGATGTACATTTTCTGTTTGCAACCCTGATTCATTTTTCTCCCTGCTTGACTCTGAGCAGGTCTGAATCCTGGTCTTGCACATCTTAGCTACTGACTTGACAGCCTCAATCTTTCATGTTGAAACTGATTCATCCATGATAAATGAAAATTAATTGGAACAGACACTTGAAAGTAAGTCCTTTACATTTGCTGTGAGCATCTCACTATTGGCAGATGCAGTGCCAGTTACATAGTTACAGTCTCACATGCACAGATTGTTAATCTCTTATAGGAGACTAAAAAGAGCAATCCCATAATACCTATTCACCTACATGAATGAAATCAAGTTCCCGTAATGAACCATGCAGAAGAAGGAACAAATGAAACCCACATTTCCTATATTCACAACACCATATATGATGGTTTCTCTGTAATTTTTGCTCATTGGCTTTTTGTTTTACAAGAGAAAAAGCCTTTATCAGATGTCTTTAGGGTCAATACCCCAGGGTCAAATTGCAAGAGAGTTCAAAAATAACTATACCAAGCAACCATGTATGAAGGCCTTTACCAAACAAGAATCAGAAGACATTTAAATTCCTAAATTGATGGAGTTTGTATTTCTTGATGACGTTCAGCATGCTATGGACAATACTTTTGAGATGGTAAAAGAAGTCTGCCCCCAAAGACGCTGAGAACAGAAGACAGAAATACAGCAACTACAAACTTCTGGTGACAAGCCTCAGTCAGGGGACAAATTGTTCATTAAGAGAGAGAAACCTGTATCAGGTAAGGAATGGCCAGGCAGTCAAAACATCATTGACAATAAAGCAGAACCAAGAAGAAGCAATTTTTTCCTGTTCTTTGTCAATAGGACAATATGACGTCCTTCAATATTTTTCTTTCTAACTTTTAATTTGAAGTTTATAAGATTTTAGATTGCCTTTTTTTTTTGTTATTGAATGTTCTAGTTTCAGAAAATTAAAACCAAAAACTACAACAGCTACTTGTGTGTGGGGAAATCTTTATATGTGAAAAAGAGAGATACAGTCAGTAATGTGTGGGCTTTTTTTTAAAATGGGGGGCATGTTTCACAAGGTAAAACACCTTTATCAGATTACGTCTTCTTTTTTTCAGAATCCATTCCTTACACAGGTTTCTGACAACTCTTTCAAAATTACAAATTATTTCCATGGAAAAATATCCCTGATGGATCCACATCCAATTTAGATTAGTGAATCAGGATTTGCAACTGTTTTGCTCAAGGCACATATAGTAGAATCCCTCATTTCCTTTCTCCTACTCTTCACCAGTATCTCCTATAACTGTACCTACCAGTTATCTTTCTTCTCAAAGACATGATATTTCTCATACTCTGACCAATTTTTCTCAGTTGTTCTTTGCCCTTGAAATAGGGTTTTTCTCTTTCAGATATAAAGAAAGCCTATGTGTTCAAAAGTTGGTCAATGTTTTTTTGGTGATAATAACCAGTCTATAAAAGATATTACCTTTACCTACCAACTCTGTCTTAAAGTTATACATTACGTATAAATAGGAATGATATATTAACTTTAAGGTGAATATGATTTCTGGGTTTAAAAACAAATCTGAATTTTACAGGACACAAACGTTTTATTATGAAAAAAAAATCTCTTCAAAATATTGGTCTGACAAGATGTAGCATTTGTGCACACTTCTCAGTTAGTTCCAAAGCCATAAGTGCTTGGCAACTGGCATGGCTTTGAAAAGGACTCTGATTTCTAACTCGTTTCTTGAAGTGTCAGCTGTCCAAGCATACAGCCAATTTTTACTTAACATTTTGTGCTCTATAATAACTCCCACAATATGGAAGCCAGAAATATTTTGCCTTACATTCTATGGTGTGAAACCCTTTCCTTCTGTGTTTACTATTTAGCTTTTAAATGTGGCTATTATACAGCTGTTCAGAGAAAAATGTGATTTTTCTGTTTACACCCACAAAATTCTTTTGTTTTTCACATCCACCCACAAAAAAATTCTGATTAAAGCTTAAATTCTTGGCAAAACTTGTCTACATCTGACAATAATGCTGCAACTATGGATTTTAAGAACTCACATAATTATTATGAACTTCTGTACTAGTGGTTTGTAAGTTGTGAGAACGCAGACTCTGAATTTTAAGTAGGCCAGCTAACAAAAATTATGTATTACTATAAAATATGATCACACAACAAAACCAACTGTATTATAATCAGTAAAATCTTCTGTTTCATGAAACTTCTATGCTACTTATATATACTACAAGATCTCTAGGTAAAAAAGAAACAATATACAGTTTATTATTGTTGTTTTATCAATATGTATAACCAAGGCACAAGATGGGAGGATACTAATGTCAGTATCACAGTTAATTTGTCCAGCAGAAAATCTGTTTCTGTGAAGCAGCTCATAATGAGAGGCAAGTCTGCTGAGATAAGGAAAACCCAGATAAAGAGTCTAGGTTGCAAATAGTAAAAATAAGCTTCGTGGCTAATCTGCTTGTTAGATGAAGAAAGCAAGCTATTTGAGAGAATTTAAGGTATAAAAGTTTGACAATAAGGATGTTATTTGCCTTTCTTAAATAATCATATTTAAAGTAATCTGGTAATCTATAAGGCAAACCTGAGTTTTAGAAGGAAGTGTTTAATGTAAATAACTTAATTTTCCACCTCATTTAATGCAACTGATCACACAATACTATATGTCTCTGATATGATTATTCAAAAATTGGATTTGCTTTCCAGAAACATTACATCTAACTGTTTATGCACTCATTTAATGTGTTTACTGAAGCCATTAAAATGAGGTACAGTAAGAGAAACTCTGGAATTGTTGGTTTGCTAAGGACAAACAGGAGTTTTTGTAAGGATTGTAAAAAATTTGTAAGGATTCTTTGGTAAAATAACAGTTCTTTTTAAGATATGTTTTTCATTCTATACCAGTTATATAATCCCTATTTTCTAGATTAATGGAAAGGGAAAAGCAGAAACATTCTTAAATAATCTGTTTTGAACTTCCTTTCTGATTTTACTTCCAAGACCCCTTTCAACCTTCTTTCAAGGTTTCTTTTTTCTTCCATTATCCTCTACCCATAGTCAAGATGAAGCCTGTGCATTTCACAGTTTTTGGTTTCTTGCTTTTAGTATATATGTCTCTTAATTCATAACAGGATGTTAGTTTTAATCTTCACTATGGAGCAAGTAATGCTTGCTAGTATTTTCTAGCCTTGATTAGATGGAGTTTTTAATACGGTAACTACTTATGGCACTTACGGTTCAAAGCTGAATTCTGCTGTTGAATTAGTCCCTACAAGTTTTCCAGTGAGAAATTATTTTCTTTTTATTCTGCTGTATTTCACCTTTCAATACATACTGCATAGGCTCATACTACAAAGATTTACTATTGGAAGAGCTTTAGTCTAAATTATTACTCATGTCCTATCAAAAAAAAGAGGGAAGTTGTACCTATATTTTGCATCCTGCAATAAAATGATAAAAGACTTATCTTAAAAAAAGTGGAGATTATCAAACTCAAAAAGAAACAGATAATGGCAAGAAAAAAACTAGATAAACACCCCAACAGAAATCTTTTAACTCAGTCAAACTAATTTTAGAGCCTTTTTAACACATTCTGTAGATATTTAACTTCCCACAAGCTGTTAAATAACAAAAGAAAATATTTGCCTCCCATGGATAAATTAAAAGAAGCAATAGTAAGAAATGGTTTTGGAGTGTTATTGTACTGGCTATCTGAATTCAGCTCTGAAATATTACTTCATGTTAGAAAAAAAACCCAAAATACAGAAATGTTACATAGGTAATAATTTTGAATTTACTGCATTCCCTGTTACCTCCATGTTAGTTACAAGAGTAATGCTGTCATCCATGAGAAAAGCTAGGGAGAGTTATTTTTCTATTATATTCTATATAGCAAGATACAATTCAATCTTCCATAGTGTTTGCTATATCTTGATATCTTATTGCTCTTTCGAATGAAGTTGGAACACAGCAACATTTAAGCCTGAAAATACTGAAGAATATGATATAAAAAGGTTCCCAACTATGATGAACACCTTAAAGTAAATGCAGTTCTAAACTCTTCTCTCTTTCTCATTTTAGGGACATATTATCAGTAATTATTTTCTAGCTATTATTCCTATTTGCATAATGAGTTTCCTTCTACATATAGCTCCAAAACGAAGCAATACAACTCCTTACCCCTGCACACTAATTGCCTCGTTTGCCTCTGTCCCTCATTTTTTCCACTGCTTTCTCTCAGCTGACACTGCTCCCTAATCTATGTGGATTCTTTTCCAATTACAGGGAAACATAAAAAAATGTGTCCACTTACTTTTGGCTCATGCTTGATATGTATGAATGGGAAGCATGGCTGAAACAGAAATGGACTGATCAAAATTATTTGGCAATATGGCAAAACCAGTCTATTCATAATCTATGGTAAGCAACAATGGCTAGAACTGGATATGATCAAGACCCCTGTAATATTATTGAAAATAAGATATTCAAATTTATGTCATTATAGAAGACATGCTTCACAGATATTATTTAGAGAACAATTGCTACTAGCAATGCTGATGGTATTGCATATGATAACTGAAACATTTTCTTTTCAGTTGCTACACCTGAAGGTGATAATCTAATATTACTAGGGATACTGAGGTGAGGAAAACTAATAGTCAAGAAGAAGGTCGTATCATTCCCTAAATAACTAGAGTATGAATGATTGGGTGAGAAATGGGGGCAAAGATAAGGAAGATACAAATTTGTGTAAACTCCTCCCCAGCAAGAGAGTGGTTAAAAAACTGGCCTGAAATCTCTTCCTTTAAATGCAACATAAGAATTAATTTTTACTTAAAAAATGGATTCTCAGTTACATGTGCGAATCTCTAACAGTCTGTGAGCTATGCCATCAAGAAGATAATCTAGGACATTTCTGGGGGGAGGGGATTCTAGGGGATTCTATCCTTGCATTTTCATAAATCTTTTTTAATTGTACTGCCTGGATTTAGAATTTATAAAAACACACTTCACTGATGATACAGATCAGGCAGGTCTTGTCAATATAGAGGAGAGTCAGAGTATCATACAGGTAAAAACAGGATGACAAAAAAATTGGATTATGAGATATAGGCTTTATAGTATGACATGCAATGTTAAAGTGACAGACTAATGGCAAGGATTTCTGCTACAGTATAGGAGTTCATCAGTGTGATATAGAAAGAGAAGAAGAAGAGTTGAGCAGACTAAATAATGATTATGATCCACCAATACGATGCAGAGATTAAAAAGGGCAAATATTATTTAAAATGTATGAGGTATTTCTAGCATAGATAGAAAAGCATTAATGGTACTACACAAAGCAGTCATGAGTGCTCACCTGTCATCAGTTTGCCCAAATACAAAATGCCCAGATTTTATTCCCATTAATTCTTCATTGGAAATAACAGGGACAAACTGATGTATAGGAATGCCCCAAACTGAAAAAAAAGTAAAGGAAATTAAGTGTTTTTTAACTTGTTCTTATTTATTTGGATTCTGATCACACTAGGTTATCTGAGTCAACTGATTTCTATGAAAGCATGTAAAATATACTAGTCTTCTAATACAGCAAATAGCTGTAGACTATACTTAACAGATTGCTTTCTTTTAATTGATGGGAAACATCATAAATAGAAGATGAATGCACCCTGAGAAAAATGCTCTGTAAATATGACTCTGACAAATGTGGAAGGTTCCTGAGAATTGTTTGTGTGAAGCAAGTAACGACCACACGATAACCTCAGTGGCAGACAACAGTATCTCCACCACTTCAAATGTATTCTTATCTAGTTACATTCTTCTTTCTGCTCAAAGACATGCTGACACCTTGTCAGACACCCCGTTGTTCCATTTTTTCTCCTTACATGATTTATTAATATGCTACAAGAGTTCCACAAGCAAAATAAATGTGAAACTTTAGATTAAGGTAGAAAGAGAGGCATTATTTCTCCACGTTTTGCTAATCTCTCTTATTTGCAATTTCTTAATATAGGCATTACATGATATGTAAAGATAATTTGCACTCATAACTGCTGTGCAATATGGCACTTAGGCTGGCTGCAGGCATGCAATATGGCACCAGCAAGAAGCAGAGGACAAACTCACTCTGTGCCTTCAATACAGAACACACAAAAGATTATAATTTTGAAGAAGAAACTTTCAATTTTGCGGACACTTAGACACCAGTGGACACCTCTTCTCTGAAAAGGAAAGCAAAGAGGGTAATACTATCCTAGTAATAGGCAAGGGAAGAAGGTTAGGTAGAGATTAAACCTCCCTCTCCCAGGCAGAGTTTGAAGGTAGGAGGACAACAAGGAGGTGGTTGCAAGCCTCTCCCACTGCCTTTTCAAGGAAGACATATTGGTCTTCATTTATTTACTTTGTGCAATATGGACATCATTTTAAACTTTATTGGAAAAAGAGTGGACCAGTTCGTCCATCTCAGCAAAACACATACCATGCAGTATGCCAATATAGAACTAATTTAAAATTTACTTTTTGCAAAAGATATTCATCTTGTCCTCAAAGAACGTTTGCTACCATTTTAATAAGATTAAATCTAACACTTTTATGTTATTGTTCAAGAATTCGTTGTGAAGGTAAATCAGCAAAGAGTGTCAACTGATTCTATCCAATTTGGAAAGCCAGTGGCAAAGTAATTGTTCTCTTATTTTTTGGCATTAATTTCTTTTCTCTTTGTCAATTATTTATGCAAAGCTGTCTGTCAATTTAACTTGAAAATCTTTGGTTTTAATAAAAAGAACACAAAAGAGAAAAATTAGAGATAAACAGGAACATTAGTACAAAGGCTTATAGTAAAAAGTGTCTGTGGGAAAAGTTAAAACAACTATCTGAAGATTTCTTTTATTTTAATAATGAAACCATGGCATAAAATACCAGAAAACCTTCTACAATGTAATGAACAACTAGAATTGTTCATCCATCCAATTCTGTCATAAGTTTCAGACATACAAATAGTGAAAAACTGGCAGTTTTATGGCTTTAGAAATTGTGGAAGCTTATAAAACATGTCATTAAACATTATCATTTGCATTTTCACACACAATATTTTTTAAAAATATAATAAAAATGACAAAACCAAATGGCTCAAAGGCAAACTAGAATAGTGATTTTTCTACATTAAGAGCATTCTATGAGACTGTTCCTATTACCATCTGACTCTTGACATTTACCTCTAGGCAGGAAAGTGGGCAGAATGGCCACAATAAACAGAATAAAATAGTGGTACTGTATTCACTCTCCCCAGTTGAAAAGAAGATATATTTCTTCAAATGATTTAAGGTGAGTCTACATTAATATCCTACTTTGGAGACATTATGCAATTTCAAAGTTCATCAAAACAGGGAACGGTTGCATTTTGCAACAAAAGCAAATATGCAGCAAATGTGTTTCTGTATATAAATGTGATTAAGCTGTTTATTATTTTAAGCCTTTCCCATTATTACTTTATACTGACCAAAGTAAAGGGGTTACTGATGGTTCCTTACAGGAACAGACATGTTATACTCCCGCTCACAAATTCCAAAAATGCATTGCCATGGGGGATTTCTGAGCATTGTCAGAGAAAAAAATATCATACCTATCATACACCTGTTCCATTATGCAAATTTTTAGGTTTTATTCCTCTACCACCACCACTGGAAAAATTCTTCCCTCGCATTTATTAATCTCCAAAGATGTAACTGTATATTTTTGAATAACATTATTATTAAGGAAGGAAAACTGTACAAAAGAAGAAGGAACACATAGTCCACCACCTATTCATTTATTTCTTATTATATAGTTAATCTTATTGATTTCACACAGCATTTGGATAATTCTCTTAATGAGAACAACCTACTTTTCAAGTTGATTTTTTAAAAAGAATCTATACTTCTCAGAAGTATAATCAGAATCCTATGTGCACAAGACCCCAGTGACTTTAGTGGTTGTCTCATAAGTTTAGCAAGAACTGAGAGCTGGTTCACAACACTGAATTAAAGCTTTTATATGTCTCTTGCTCTTATGAAACAGGCTTGCTAGACAGAGAGCAGAAATCTGTGGACTGTACTCTGCAGATTCAGCTTGTTGAAAGCAACCTAAGGCACAGTTTTAAGAGTTAACAAAGTAATAGATAAAGGATATCTGGCTCTGTAGATATTGAATTAGGATTTCAAAATGCTTTCAATAGAGTTCTTTTCAGGAGATTATTAAGTTGGTAGCTACAGGAGGCAAAATGATGTCCTTTCATAAATTAAAAGCTAGTTATAGTAGAAGAAGCAAACAGGCTAATGGTGAAGTGCCCTGGGGATTAGCAGAAATGATGCTGCTTAGTATATTATCACAGGCCACAAGAATTTTAAATGAAAATGATTGAAATTATGAAATATTGCAAAGAATTGAGATTGGCTGAAAAAATGAAACAATTTACTGCTCTGGTAAAGATAGAATGCAAGGTAAAAAGGTAAAAACTATAAATTACTTTTGCAACTTATAATGCTGCAGCTTCTGGTGATTGCACTGATTAATGTTAAGGCCAAATCGTGTTGATAAGTATGCAAACATATAGGAAAGTTGGTTCTTATTTCACAGAATTGCAGTTAACAGTCTGGTCTGATTTGTAAAAAGCCCAGCCTGAGGCAAAGGTCAATAACATAGGCAGTATTAAGAAAGTTTGCTTTCTAATATATGTACTTTCTTGAATAAAAGTTTTTAAAGCCATGAAAAAAAATGAACACTTTTTAAAATTTAATTTTTGTGACACTCCTCTTTTCTAACTGCTACCATCTTGAATCTTCTGGAAGCCGTAAAACATTCTGAATTGTGGAATGCCATCTTGTAAGGAGACTTAAAGTGATACATACAGTGCCAGCCAACGAAAGATGATAAAGACTTTTATGGACTCTAGTAACACAATCTTCTCCAAGAGTTTCAGGGGAGAAGTTCATTAAGTTCACATAAAAAATGAGGCTTATTTGGGAGGAAAGTGAGAACACTGAGAACGGTTCTCTGTCTCTAGGTCCAGAGCTCCTCTTATGAGACTTGCTCTATGCTTGCTCTGTCAGTGGAATGAGTCCTACCTTGGATGTTTTCCCCTCTGAGGGGAGCATTCTAGGAGGAAGGTGTTTGCCACAGAAGGACAGGTCATCCTGTGGTGACTCATTCTGGTTCTTCTAATGCCACATTGGTGCTGCAATGTGCCACACGGGCCTACTGAGGAGTTCTTAACTGGAGCTAAACAAAAGTTTCTGCTAACTGAACAGAATTATCCCAGCTGTCACAAGGAGTACTCTGCATAGAAGGTTGGTGGGCAATTTCACCTAATTTTGGATGAATTTAAGTTTGCTACTTTTGGTTATACCCTTTCCACAGTTAATCCAATGGACACACAGAAGCTGATACCAACAATTTTTTAAATGCATATAGTATAATCTAAATGATTTACAGTATGGGTTCAGATGAGGGAATAATTTGTCACAGCAAATTGTGTTACATAAAATATGGCAAAGTAAGTAATTCCTGTCAGCACATTTGCTGAACTTACTTCTAAAAGGAAATCCACACAACAATATCAATTTAAAAATCAAAACACTGACATCTAGTCAACCTGTTGCCAGACCTAAACTATTCCAGTTTAAAAATCAATTCACAAATGTAAGATGCACAAACCACTGAACATTCCTCCACTTCCTGGAAGCCCTAGTGTAGGGCTCTTATCTGAACTTAGTTTTCTTAGTGATTAAGCTTAATTAATGAAAAAATATGTGTAAAGGATACCCAGTTACTCAGGACTTTTAACTGTATACCTCTAGACCTAATAAAACTAAGTTACAAACCAAACTTCAACTGAGTTCAAGAAACATTTAGTTTGCACCCAGCACATTTTGCTCGGTATATGTATTTTAATGGTATTTCATGTAGAAAGGCATCACAGTATAATCTAATACTATTTAGGATATTATATATTGATTGTGAAATGTATAAAAACACTTGTTTTTTGTAAGGGTGGATAAGGTTACTCCAGTAACTGGAATATTCTAAGATGTGTATGCCTCTCTAATAACTGAATTCTTCACTCTCCTGGAATAGATTACAGACATTAGAAACAACACATTTCCAGCAAGGTGAAATCAAGCACCATAGAAAGTGTCTGACCTACCTTATGGCTTCTTCAGAGCCACAGGAATTATATTAAGCTCTGTCCTCATTAGCAGAATCTCTTAAAGAGGGAAACTTTGGTTAAACTCTTACTGATGTTTAAGACCAAGAGATTTTCAGAAGGTGCCAAGAAGCTGTAAGTGGTCTGCGGCATATGTTGACAAAGTAATTGCATAACTGATTCTCTTTTGACAATCAGCTCTTGAAAGTCATCCCCCGACTCTTAAAGTGATTTAGTGGTACATCCATTTGGGAATCTGTTCCACTGGCCCAATAAGCTCGTTTGGTTCAATTTCCTGTGTATGAAAATGACATTCCTTCCCAGGACCGAGCAATGTCTGAACACTTCCAGACAACCATCCAGAATCCAGAAAGATACTAAACTGGGACAGTTACCATGAATGCTGTATATCTAGGCCAGGAAATCTTGCATCTTACCAACAAAGGAGTTCTACAGTCAAATCTTCCTGAAACAAGTTGGAGAAAACAGGGCCACAATGCGTGAATCTTCACTAACTTCAGGAATAACACAGAGGAAATCCAAAACATTCTCACTGCCTGAAGGTGTGTCTGAGAAGGAGCACAGACCAAGAGCAGTTTTGGAGCAGAGGACTGTCTAAGAAGGAGAGGTCAGCCACCAGAAATCCTTTGTCCCATCATCTCCAAGAGTCCTGGAAGATGGCTCTGAAGTTACTTCACATTTTTCAGTCATGGTCTGATGGAATGAAATACCTGACACAATGTGCTAGCAATGCTGAAAGGTCCCCAAAGGTAAACTGCAGACCGATGAATCAAGTACTAAATGAACCAATTCCAGACATGGACAGAGCCTCAGAAATGGAAGGGAATACTGCACCATCTGCTGGCTGAGACCAAACACTGTGAAGGTGTTGTCCTCTCTATTTCAAGAGGGAACTACGAAAGGAGATAGGCAGGTTATTATTGTAAATTTCAAGGTCAGGTTTTGGAACAAACAGATTGGGCTACCACAGAAAAGTTAAAATCCTCCCCATATGAAAATAAATGTTATTCCAAATAAGTCAAAACTCAAGACTAGCACATAATTTTCAGAACTGATAATCTACAGTGTGACTAATATATGTTTGCATGGACTAGATTTATACTTCAAAACAGGGTGGAAGTCATTCTGAGCCTGACGCTCAGTAGTGTGGAAGAGATTATTTCTGCATAGCTAAATGCTTTGATGTACAAAACAAGGTGGTTGCCTTTAAATTGTATACTGTGAATAGTCTTGGCAGTTGACCTGAATCGTGGATGAGCATTATCTAGGCAAGTAAGCCCCAGACAAAATCATACCAGGGACTGTGCTATCTGAGTACTTAACAATGCTGTGTCCATGTTCAAGGCCATACTATGACCCTGTCAGTTTTCTAGGATAAATGTGGAGGTTGCCATGACTTACACAAACTAAGGTGGAGTGAAGAACACAAATACATTTGCAAAAAAAAAAAAAAAAAATCAATAGAAACCTGCTTGCATGAATTTTAAACATTATATTAAATACATTAAAACATACATGAGTAAAATGTTTGGTGCAGATGTATCATGCAAGACTATTAAGCAAGTTCAGTTGATTAGACAACACTACTCTCAAAAAGTTAAAAATAAACCCTGCTTTGGGAGGAGGTTACAGTTGCTTGTGGCATCTGACATGGGTGTCTGTGAAATGAGTCACTGAATACAACTGTTACATTGATGGTGTCACTGAAAATGGCATTTCACAGTTGGAAAGAAGTCTTCAGATGACTTTCGGTCAATACAACCATATGACCTTTGCTGATTTTTTTGGAGACCATATGCTGCCAACAAATTCAACAGAAACTTAAATACTGAAATTATTCATTTGCTTCCTTGTGGTATATTCATTTACCTGTGATAATTTATCTAGCTCTAGCCATTTGGATTTCTCTGCAAAATGCCATGCCAGCCCAAACAGAAGTTTTCTTCAGATACTGGATACAATGTTAGTGTTATGATAACTGAGTACACTCATATCAATCACACAATTCAACAGGTCTTTCTGAATTTGGTGCCAATAATAAATCTACTGAGGTATATAAAAATATCGCACTTCAAAGGGGCCAACTGTTGACTTTGAATCTAAAATCCCTTCCCCATGTAGTTCTGGTTGCTTTACTAAGCATTTCTTTGCTCTTCCAGGAAAACCTTTTTACAAACTGTATTAATTTCAACAAGACAGTATAAGTCCCTGAAAGGAAGGAGTAGTTTTGGTGAAATCTGGATGGAAAATGTTAAAATGTACCCAAGGTTTTATTTTGTTGTGTTAGAAAAGTAACAGACAAAACTGTCTTTGGAATTTAAAATATAAAAAAGCTTCTGTAATATGGGCAAACCCAATGGTCATTTGCCTAAGTTTAAGTGAAATTTCTTATAGTGAAGTTTGTTATTCTTACTTAGCAACTGAATGAGTAAAGGATTATTTTCTCATTAAAACCATGACTAGCAATTGTACTTTAAATGTCAGAGTATGTGACTTTTTCTCTTTGGCATAAAATATTTTGTGTTCTTTAACTATACTTCTTTTGTTTCAATGCTGAATTTATCTTGAAAATTTATATTCACATGCTCTGTAATGCTGAAAATTTATAGTTTTAAAGTTTTTTAATTTCCTGTTAACAGAGTCCACATTATTGAGACCCTAGATAAATTTAAGAAGGAAAATAAAAGTTAAAGTTTATGCTTATTATTATAAGGTAATATATGTTATGTATGCATTTAGAAAGCATAGAATATTGTAAGGTATGCCATTTTACATTCTGTGTAACTGATGTACACATCAGAATTGCCACTATGAAATGATAGTGTTGTTTATATTGTGTTAGTGCATTTTTTCTAATTAAATAATTCTCTTTAATACTTGAAACAACAAAGAAAAAAATCTCAAATTCTTTTCCAAAGATTCCAGAATCATCCTAACATTTTGTGGATCTACTTTGTAGGCATATCTATATTCTTTATGGAAATCAGTAAAATATTCTTTTTAAAATATACGTACTTAAGGTCTGAACACAGTGCAGATTTTGTGGTAGCAGCTGCCAATATAAAATCCTAACATATAGACAAAAATAGGCAATGAATTGAAGAGAAGATAATATTTTGAATATATATTCATAATAACAATATTTTGAATTTGTAAAGCAAAGTTAAAAATTGCTCTTTTCAAAAGCAGAAGTCATTAAATCAGCTAAATCTTGCATTCTTATCTCAAAATTAGACTTCTCCCCATAAAAAAAGGGGCATCATGTTTACTAAGGCTATTTAGTAAGCTACTAATCTGCCACATCAATGTTTTAAATTTGAACTACACAGAATACTGACCAAAGAACTTTTTTCAGGCTAGACAAACCTGTACTGAAAATTATGGGAACGGAAAAACTACCACAGAGGCTCAGATAAATAACAACAGTAGACTATGGCAATGATAGTTCTTGTTGATTTTTGATTTTCTTTGAAAGTAATAGAAAGTGTAAATAAAGACAAATTTGTGGAAAATAAACTGAACTTAAGTAAAGTAACTAACAGCAAAACAGTTCCTAGCACTATGGTTTATTATCTCTGCAAATCTCAAGATCTTTATTATACAAAATCCAATACTATACAGTATGGCAAGTCAGAGAGTATTTCACAGGATCATCACCCAGTTCTTTGTCTTTTCTATTAAATTTATCAGTGAAAGATGAACTGTGTCTTCCAGTGTGTTGCAAACTGAATTTGAAACAAACAGGTATTTATAATTTGGTTTTTACTGATGAAATGAGATGAAGTCATTGGATTTGTAGACTGTCCTTGAAAAAAATCTACCAAGGAGGTCAACACATCATGTTATATCTATTCTTAAGTTACAGTACTGACATGCATTCTACATACGTATCTTTATACATTTACTTAGTAAGATTTTTCATTGATACTTCTAAGAGTTTTGTGTTTAAGAAAGTTCCTAGATTCACTAGGAATGCTGGTCTGTTTTCCCACTGACCAGAAGAATAAATGGCAACAAATTTTGCACAGAAAACTTGACAAATCATGCTTATCCAGATGAGTCCTTCTTCTTTTCAAACATTTTCCTGGCCATAACTATATACATTCACAGTTAAGTAGCACAGATAAACAACTAATATCAGTAAGTTGGACATAAAAATGAAATGGCCTAAAGTCAATGTCAAATATGAAGGTAATATCACAAACTTGAAAAACACCTACTTGGTTCCCAGGTCATATGAAATAAAACTATGTAATAGGGGGACAAAGGAAGTTAATGTAGGTAGAATAAGCGACTGCCTTTTGTTTGGTTTACATTGTTCTATGTGTAATTGCTATATTGGACTAGTTTGCCATGTCAGTACTCAGTTGAATTATGTAGACATCTGGTTTTATGCCCATTTATAGTCATGTTCTCAATTCTCAGGTCATATGTATTTTTTTTTTGTTATTAGGGTTGTAGAGTTTGGGGTAGCCCTATTAATGCAATCATTCCTATGCAGTCTCTAAAGGGAAAAGAAAGTAACTTTGAAAAACAGAGACTGACAACTAAGATCAGGTCATTATCCATTTAATTCCGTTTTCTCAAATGCAAACTCACAGAAGTCGTTAAATCCTCACAATATAAATTCTGCAAATCCATGCAAGGTAAATGGAGGGTGTTCTTTTTTTTTTTTAAAGTAATCTTCAAAATGAAGTTAATGAGGATGGTAAAGACCTTTCACTAGCAAGGCAGGACCATTGAAACCAGTAGAAAAGAGCTCACTGCTACAGTAGAGATTATAAGGGACAGATAAAAAAGGTCTCAGGATGGAAGTAAACAACCAAATATAGAAAAGAAATTAGAATTTTTATTTCAGTATTGGGATATCCTAGATAGGTTTTGATACAGGAAATTAATGTGAGAGCTGAACACCTCAAAACAGATGAAAATGCAGAAGAATTTGTCGATATAGTTGTTCTAAATTCAGGCACTGCTAACATCACCAAGTGCAGAAGCTTCACAGCTACAAGTTTTATGAATCTCTCCTAATCAAACGATAGTCTGAATAAGTTGCTGTATAGTCAGACTAAGAACAAATGTGTTAAAAATTATTCTATGGGAAAACAGTTCAAAGGCAATACCTATGAGGCTAAATACACTATCACTAATCAATTTGAGCTGACTGAATTTGTAGATATACTGATCAGCTAAGCTAATATATTACAGAGTGTTTTTGCACAATAGAGCTTGATAAGACACTGTGAAAGTATAAATAGACTTCACTAATACAATAGAAGTCTCAGGCTTTTAGCAGCCTCAGAAGACAAAAATCATTCAGTGAAGAAATTCCTTGTGCTTTTTCTCCCACAGACTTATTTCCTTAGCAATCACTATAACGTGGGTGTTTGCCATGCAGTACAGTGTAGCCTTAGTCATCTTAATAGGAATTCTGCACTTGCTCATTTTAGGGCAGGACAAAAAAAAAGCAGACAGGCTGCCAGGGACTGAGTCCCAAAGCAGTAGCGCTACGCTTGGGCTTTAATCACCCAAGTTATCCCACTGTCTGCTTAGCTACTAAAATAGTGCTAAGCAATGCAGAAAAATGCAAATTATGATAGTTTTTTAAACTGTTATACAAATATTTTCAATATTGTGATATTTTATTAAAAAGCGACTAAAAATGTTGCATAGGCTATATCAATTTTTGCATTGTTGTAATGTTACCTCAGTAACTTAATTTGTTGTGGGTGTCTCAGTGATAGATTTTTCTACATGAATCTCTCTTTGGAATAAGCTGAGGCATTTGCCCAGACTAGTACATTAGAACTGTCTCTATTGTCTCAGTATTGGGGCAGAGAATGAATTTTGCTGTGTAACAAGCTAAAACCAAAAGTTTGTCACTACAATTTTTTCACAGATTTTCTTTTTTGTGAGTGTGGTTTATGTGTCAATGAAGTCTTGTCACCCTACTGCAATAAGCTTCCAGGCTCCTTGTAAGCTCAGCTGGGATTGAAATGCACCATAAAGGCTAATATAAACATATATTTATATGAAATGTAATATAAATCTAAAAAGTGGAATATTAAATAAGAAGGAAAATGGAATCTGATAAAGATTTATAGCTGTCAAATGGGCTGTGAAAAGTAAACTTGAAAACAGGGTGCATAGACATTGCTATAACACTACAGAAAAACTATGACAATACTGATTTTTATTTGCCATACCATCATTAAGTATCAGTTATGCCTAACAATACCTCAAGAGCCACAAAATTATGCTAATTTCTGCAGGAAGCAGGTAATTACTCAAAATCCTCTTAATCAATTTTTAAAGAGAGTAACAAATGTTTTCATTATTTGAATAATCCAAAATATATTTGATAGACCATTCAGGGGGTGCTACAGTACTTAAAGCTTTGTTCCTATAATAAGGAATCAGAAAGAACAATTAAACCTTATGATATAACATCTTCATCTAATCACACCAGACAAGCATTCAAGATGGATATTCTTATAGAATAATGAACACTAAAAATAATTAAACATATTGAGATTTAAGTGATTATAATAAAATTTTGGACTTAATACTCTGTTAAGATTGATGTTTCTGTTTTTATCTCCCATGGCATTATCATTATAACAAAAGATGTCTTCCTGAGAATACCTAAAAAAACCTAAATAAGATTTTTAATATTTAGATACCAGTAGTTCCTATGTATGTACACAGAATGTAAAACCCCATTCTATTCCATTTTAATAATTGAAAATTATCTCATATCATATGCAAGATCTGGAATTTCAATGGAGAATTAGGAGACGTGATGTTAGGGCAAATCCCTATGGGAGAAAGACGCTTGTTGTTTTATAACTAAGCCACTATTTCAAGCTTCAGGAGTCATCTGTGCAACTCCAACTGATGTTCCTAGTTCATCACAAGTAAAGTGAACTTGTCTGGCAACCAAGAGATGGTAAGTATTGACCTATCATTTCAGAGAATGAATTTACTTTCTAAAACCAGAGGCCATGTCTCCATTTCAGGTAGAGGCAGAAAGGTTAGGGAGTTTGGCACACATTGTAACCACAAAGACTGTTACTTGTGCACATGAGCTCTGTGAAGACCAAGGAGACAGTGGCAAAAATGGTAAAAGAGAAAGAGATAATAGCTAGCAGGTTTAAAAAAGAGAAATGTAAACCTGCCATTCTGAGCCAGAGCAGCAATCTAGCTCATGTCTCATACTGGCTAATACTGACACTTCAGAATAATGAACTAGAAATGCCTGTTAAAAGCATGTTTCTCTCCAACACGAATAAATCAAGCTTATAAGCAGGATGTGTGTATCTTTCAAATTTTCAAAATTTTATTTAATCAACAACTAAAGTTCTGATTCTTGAAATGAATACTTTCTTAGCCTCAGTGGTTTCCTGTAAGGACACTTTTCATTGCATAAGGATTTCTTATGCATTGTGTAATCAATATTTGATCTTTTCTTCGTTTCAAACTTGCAAGCATTGTAGCTTCTCCCATCACTATTTAGACGCATTTTGTCTGCCAGTGAGGTATGCCCTCAAATAAAACTACAAGAAGAAAATTTCAGGCCTGTGACAGTAATACCCAATCCTTCAATTTCTAATCACTGTAGTTAAGTTCTAAGGCTTGTCCAGTAACCACAGTGAGGCTGTATTCAAGTTGTGGTTTAAACTGCATGTGAAACAAGAATAGTTTCCAGCTTCTCAGCGCTGGATAATTCTTTGCTACTTCCAGACTCCATCTTACGGAGAAAGTATGAGGACACGTATAATTTCCTCTCTCAACTTCCATCCTCCTTCAGAAGGAAAGGCATCCAGACGGGAAGGCTGGAAAGCATTCCCTGTAAAACCAGGTCCCTCAGTGTCCCAGGATATACTGTGGCAAGTACCTATTTCATAGTTCAGAAATAACCTAACACTGCACCATCGTATTCATGATAGTTTGGTTCAGTGACCAGTGAAGTCTATGAAAATCCCTGTTGATGGGTCAGAACCTAAGTCCTCAGCTTATTCCAAAGGCTCATTAGCTCCACTAATTCTGAAATAATGGTTTATTGTCCTGATTACCAAACTGATGAAATATCCTGATGTACCAATTTTATGGTACAAAGGAGACAATTTTACAAGAGCACTAGCTCCATCATGGTTCAGTCCAGGATCTTTTACTGAAAATGGATATGGTGTCTAAAAATTTCATTTTGAGAGCTCTCACACTCTTTGTGAGACCAGAACAACAAGCACTCACATTCCATCTTCCTCTGCTTGCGGCAAAACTGTCTGAGTAGGGCTGGTTCTATCAGCACTAGTCTTTTGGAATCATTTAGCCAGGTCTAAGTTTCAGGTACAAAGTCTAAGGTCTGTTTTGTAATTAAACGCTGCATGGTTGATACCACATTAATGAATACATTTACTTATTTGCACGAGAAGGGAAAATTCTTGAACAACTAATCCTTCTGAAGATAACAGGTGAGAACATAGAAGCTGAAGCTGTTTATATTATTCCATGTTTCTTTCACTTATAGTTTCCTTGACTTCCTTATCTTTTACACATTCTCAGAATAACAATTCTAAGTCTTTAAAAATAGCTCTTTCCATGTCACAGTGCCTTCAGCTCCCAATAGTACTATTTTATAATTTTATCATGGGTATCAAAAGTATCTTAACTACCATGTTTAGGAGGTAAAAAAAAAAATAATCAAAGATTACTAAAAAGCACATCTGGGGGCAAAACCATCTTCTACTTCTTCATGTAACTTCGGTCAAATACATCCCAAGTAACCTCTGTCAAGAGAAACACTTGTGACTAACCTCTTCATAACCTTATGGGCTCCTCACATACAAGAGTATGCTTATCTTACAAAACGTATCTACCATTTTGGGGAAAAAATATTTCCTGCTGTCATGCCAAACGTATTCACTGCAATCACACTAACACTTCAGTTTTGAATTCAGACTTCCTGTCATCTTCAATATGCCAAAACATTGCTGTTTAGCTTTAACACACAGTAAAGAGGATACTCATCAGAAAAAAAACAAAAACCACAAAACAGAAGAGGGCAATTAACAAACTATCTGGTTGGTGGTAGGGTAGATTTTATATTACAGACAGACAGCCAGCAAAGTCGTACTTAATCCATCAGTCTGCAAACAAAACAAAAAATAGCTAGAACATCTATCTACACTAAAGGGTAAGTTATCAAAAGAAGCTTCTCATTAGTTGTCATATCAGAGTAACTTCAAAAGCAGTCCTTGAGCATCCAATAATATCTTTCTGACAACCTCCTTATCTCTCACAAACTGTTGTGAGAGATGAATCAAACCAGCATGTCATAAAAACTGCTTTCTAACAGTGTAAATCAAAGGAATCACATGTGTCTGATCAGTTAACTACTCCTTTTCTGATCATCACAACAGGTTAAGTTTATAACATGCAAAATATCATAGACAGACAATCTACTTTTGTCACCTGTACCTGGTTGTTTTTACTATTACAAACACCATGGAAATATATTAAAATGATTTAAATATACAATTCAAAGCTTCAAAACTTTCTGAATGAATTGCGATTTCACATTTCCACATTGAAACATTACATTTTGAAAGCAGAGTTAGGAAATTATCTTGGTCTAAGCTTTCACTTTCCAGTTCTTTCGTGTGACATATTACTACTATCTTCATGCACATCTGCTTTGTAAACATATTTGCATTGACAGCTTCCTGAACACATTGCCTCCATACAAATTCAGGCTGTGAAGGCTGAAATTACTTATTTGTTGCAGAACACCTCAGAACTCAACAAAGAAAGTAATATATTTGTATTTAAATATTTTTCTCTTGTAGAAAAGTAGATGGCATGTGAAAGTGTCATTCTACCTCATTTTTGTAGCTTTTACATTAAACTGAACATGAAAAATTTTTTTTTCTTCTCGGCTCGTATAAAGAAAGAGAATAAGGCATAAGGTTTTGGACAAAATCTCTCTGTAAGTCCAAAAGCAATGTGACTTTTGAGTAATGATTATGGTACACTCCAGACTACACAAAGAAGACCATTACACTGTGGAGCCCATAAAAGCCCATGTGTGTAAGTACATAGATGTTTATGTGCATTCCTTCTTTTTTTCAACAGTGCAAAGAAGAAGAAGGCAAGGCAAGGAGTTCCACCAAGATTTCTAATCATGGTATAAAATAGTCTCCAAATGGCAGAGAGAGTAGGAAACCACTGACATGAGCAAAGTGGAAGAAAACACTTAATTTGTTGAAGAAGAGAGTTTCTCATCCTCAGCCCTGCAATGTCCAGAAACTCTTCATTAGCCATGGCATATTTCTAAAAATGCCCCTAATAAGTTCCTCTAGTTTTATTCAGCCTGCCCCAACCACTCGCCATGTCCAAAGGATCCTTCTTTAATTCATCTGTCCCTACATAGAATCGTAGAATCATTTAGGTTGGAAAAGACCCTTAAGAACACCGAGTTTATAGTACTTACTGATGGAAGAAAGTACTAGATCTGGTAGCACATCCAGCTGACCAAACCATTAAAAAAATGCCAATTTTTCAGGAACCGATTAATTCAATAAATTTTATTCCACACATTGTGGATATAAATATTAGATGACAGGCATCTGATTGTTCATGCCTTCTGAGAGTTGATATTGTATTATTTTTTATGCTTTTGAAATTCAAGAGGTTTTAGAGCAAGGTGACAGCTTCAGCGCTATCAGTAGAATTCTGCACAACTGATTTCATACTCTGAGTCTCATCTTATTTTTCCTTTAATTCACTTCTGTTTGTGGTTTTACAGCCTCTTAATAAAATTCTTCGAAAACTGCTAGCATGCAGACAGTGAATGTGACAAGACAAAAATTAAACTGTGAAATTAATACTTTCAAACATCTGAAATTTGAATGCCTGAAATTAATCTGAAAATCTGAACAGCTGAAATAAACAACTTTGTAAATGTGATTCCCATATCAAATGAATATTGCTGATGTTGCTAAAATAGAGGATTCAGCATAGCATAAGATTTCTGTGGCTTCAATATGCATTTGACAGCAAGCCTTTAGGGGTTGCAATAGTTTTAAAAAGTAAGTGCTCTCTTTTAATTAGTATTAAAAATGTTTGAAAGACATTTATTCACTGAAGAATCCATATTCCAGTAATTTAATGAGACTTTGTGATTGATAAAAAAAGGGAATTTGTATAATATGACCCTCTATCATACAGAGCTGAGAAAAAAAGTCCATTCAAAGGTGAGAATAACTTTTGCAGTCATCATATTCTATACCTGCCGTTACCCTGTGTCCTACAATGAGAAGTCCTAAAAGGCTTAAAAGAATCAAGAAAAAACCATATACATAAACATAGCCACATGCTGTTTTCTTCAGTTGCTATGATGTTCAATAGTTATAATATTTTTTTTTAACTCACAGTGATCTTAAAGGTGAGGTAATATGTTGGATCAAGCCTCAGAAAAACTCTTATTTTTAAGCTATTACCTTCTAAGAAACTGTATGATCTCTGTGGAAGTAACAGCTTTTCTGAGTATCATTTTGGGCAAAGTATGTTTTGTGTTTGTGTGTGAATAAGGCAGGTCAGTTTTTGAAGGTGATTCAGCTTCTAGAAAACAAAAGCTCTGCCATATATGTTCTAGGAGAAAGCTTGAAATTAGGCTTTTAGTGCAGAGTGAAGGCTGAAAAAGCAGGTGTCCTGAGCAGAAGCTGTTTCTTATTGTTGAATGTTTAGGAAAGCAGGACTTCACACTTTCTTGTAAAAAAACAAAACTTTGTCAAAAACATGAACTCCATTAACAGTTTTTCCTCCTAGCTGGAAAGATGTGCAAACCCTTTAATTTTAGTTAATCAGTTTCGTCAGAAGATATAACAAACAAGTAATGTGTCTAACCGAAAGAGAATTATGTTATGCATAACATGGAGATACACTTGAAGAGTAACACGGTAAGGATGCTCAAAGGCAAATGAAATATCCCAGCAGTTATTTTCACATTCACATAACACTGTACTGTCATGTGATATACTTATCAAAGGATTCATACAAGTTCAGGCTGAACAGATACAATAAATCTTTGAGTAAGAAGACACAAATTGTTCCTGTATATTATGCACCACCTCTCATTTTAAGTCAGCTTTTCTCTGTATAGAAAATGTTTTTCCAGTCTAATCACCCTAGTGAAGCCTTGCTTTTTTTTTTTTTAATTCATATTTCTCAGGCTTTTATAATGCAAAACCCTACTCACCAACTCTGAAAAGAAAACAACAACACAGGTTGATTTGGTTGATTTGGATCACTGTAATACCACAGGACAAATAACAGTTGGAAAAGATGGACAGAAATAGGAAGTTTCTTCCAGCCAGTTTGAGTGACCAGCTTCAGTCATTCTACAGAACTGATCCCCCAGTGCAGATTTATCTAGATCCAGGGCTAAACGCTGGCATGGGGTGGGGGGCGTTTGAATGTTGGTTTGTTTGTTTTGTAGCCAGATGGCAACTGGAGTGAACCAGGATACACCTGAATTCTAGAAAGGCAAGGAAAGAAAAGGTCTTGACTAGAAGAGGAGAAATGGAGGTCTTCTCCTGGGTGTAGCCTGATATCAGCAAAAATTCTCAGAGTATATGGGCTTTCAACTAGTTCCCTGACAGGGAGCTGGAGTGTAGAAATATTGAGGGCAATAGAACTTGCCTCAGAATTGAAATCATTCCTTTTGGAAAAGCAAGAAGCTACTAAAAGAAGACACAAGTTTTTATTACTTTTTATATAAACTACTGTCTAACAAGTTTGATGGAAAATGTGACACCATTATCGTTTATCTGAATACTTACAAAAGCAATATATTTGTTTTCCAAACAAAATAAATTTATAGTGGGGATCTAACTACTGCATACATACTATGATTTACTACATAGACAAGAACAGATACTGCTAGAAATATAATAGGTTTTCCATCAGGCACATTAAAACATAATTTCCAAAACTGTTCTCAGATAGAACAATCTCTATCAAAAAGTTCATAAAATGGTTTTGAAAATTGGTTTTCTGGAATTCAAGTAAGGGGTTTGAACAGACAAGAAAGTAAGATGACTTCATTTCCTCACCCCTCTGCTTTACTCCTGCAGAAAACAAGCCATTAAATCCAGATTTAATTTTTTTTTTTAATAAGGTTTTAGGTAAAAAAAAAAAGATCAGTATGTTACGAAAACTATGCTTAAAAACACAAATACATTTGGCATTTGAGCATATAAAAGATCTTTGAGTTTTTCATTAACACTAATTGAGTAGCATAATGGGGGCCATTTTATCTTAATCATGACAGCTAAGAGTGAAAAATATTACAAGACAATTTAGAGGAAGCAAGATTTATACTGAACAGTTTACAGAGCACAGGACTAACTAGCACCCTATGTTAACAAGCTGGGAAAACAAAATGACAAATAGAAGTGAAAGTTTTAGGTTATAAAGCCAATTCTCTTTTTTTCTCTCCAAGCACAAAATATGGTTATGATTCTTCAGAGATGTCAAATTCACAGGTCTTCAAGCCTTCCATATAATAACTAAAAATTACATTGACTTTAATTTCCTATTGCCTTATGAGATAGTGTCTGTATTTTCCCAAGGAAATATAATTCTTTACTGCAGTTTGTTTGGGTTTCTTCTGAAAATACAGAAATTCACACTACAGAATAAAAGATGCTTATGCAATGACCTCTTAGTATAGAAGGTGTCATCTCTTCCTGTTGAATAATCGACATTCATTGGTTGGACCAGGAAAGAGACAGAATAAGAGACAGCAAGAGCTGTCAGTCAAACACTCCTACAGTCCTAGGCAGGCAGCGAGACAGGCTACTGATACATGAGTCTAAGCACCAGCCACCAAAAAATCTCCAGGTGACAGAAAATTTAGCACTCCTAATCACTGTATACAATTTCACACAGTTCAAGTTTTAGGTGGAACAGTGGACTTTGATGATGCACTAACTACTAAGAAATATTTAAAATCCCTGAGAACATTCCCCTGTCAATATTCTCTTTCGTCTTTTATTGTTCTAGGCTAAAGAAAACCTCTAGATTTTTTTTAAATCCTAAAATAGACTTGATTTACCCTCACCTATTTCAGTAGTCTCCTCTACACTTGTTCCAGTTAAAAGTTATATCTTCCGGAAAGAGATTCTGAGAGCAGAATACAGCCTGGTCTGTGAGGCCATATCAATGCCTTGTGTAACGATTGTTTCTTTACAAAAACACCCTACACGTCCCAGAAGTCCACTAGCATTTTGAATTACACTGGCAGTTTACAGTCATCACAAAATCATGAAACACTCTTTGATCCCTATTATCTTCCTTGCTTTCTCCAGATGAAGAGTTCATTGTTTGAAGCCAGAGATCTTACTACTCAATTTCATTTCAGTTTAATTCTTTGGGTTTTCAAGGTCATACCATTTTTTGTGGTATGATCTGGTCTTCTTCAGTAATGTTGAAACCTTTCAAGTTCGTGTTATTCAGCACTCTTTTATTCTTCTCTCTTGGTTGCTACAGGACTTATTAAACATATTGTTCCTAGGTCTGACACCTGACAAATATTATTAGAAAACTCCTTCCATCCCAATAATTTTCAATTTACCAGTCTCCATTTACCCATCTCTTTATGAACTTCGAGATTTTTGTATTAATCCTTATTGCTACTTTAAATAAATATATACATAATAACCAAATGCAAAAAATAAAAATTTTTTTGAAACAAGACTATATCGGAAGCTTTACTTAAATCAAGACAGATTAGTTTCACAGCATTACACTTAAAACAGACGTTTTTCAATTAGAAATAAATGCTGTTAGTCCAACATGTTCTGCTTTTTTATAGGATCATGCTTTACGTTATCACCTTCTCTATTTCATTCCATGATAATCTCAAACTGATTTAGTTTAGGGTTAGTGTCTAAGTTCTTAAAAAAGCCCCTGCTTTACTCAGTCAGTGAGTTTCCAAGATTTTAGATTGGCTTACATATAATGTGGCTACACATTTTGTT
Source organism: Phalacrocorax aristotelis (assembly GCF_949628215.1). Taxonomy (NCBI): domain Eukaryota; kingdom Metazoa; phylum Chordata; class Aves; order Suliformes; family Phalacrocoracidae; genus Phalacrocorax; species Phalacrocorax aristotelis. The sequence continues at coordinate 76,416,961 of NC_134278.1, read as the reverse complement.
CTTAGTTGCATCAGCTTTGAAAGGGATAGATTAAAGGACAAATATGAATAACCGATTAGAAGTGCATATTCCCTAACATTAGAAAATGGGGAGTCTGTTGCAATTTTCATCCCTATAGAAGACTTCCCTTTACCTCTGCCACTTCAGACATCCTTTTACTTTTCCTAGACCGAACTGCAAATCTCCTGTTTACAAGATGAATAGTATGGATAATAGTGTCTGCAAATATATGCAGCTTTAACATTCCAAAATTGTTACTGCAAGTAGACCTATAATTATTTAATCAGTAAACAAGTATTAGCGGTAATTATAGATATATACATATAGCTATATACAGTATAATTTATGTAGGTAGTATTTACGTAGTATTTACCTCTCTTTAGTGATAACACATTGTAAATTAGTCCTACATGAGCAATGGCCTTCTTGAAGCTGAGTTATATGAAGAGGATATCAACTGACCTGTATAGACACTTCTGCAAGTATGATTCCTGAAGATATACTGAAGTTTTCCATAAATATCATTTTGCAAGGCTTATTTGTTTGGGACATGTGCCTCTGACCTCTAGTGAATAAGATCACTGATGAACAGCAATTGACTAACATTCTCCTGCTTCATAACACTTAACACAGAATGCTGTATGAGAGACCATACAGGCAGGAAATAACACTGAATATATTTATGTCCTGGTTTCATCTGGGACAGAGTTCATTTTCTTCCTAGTAGCTGGTACAGTTCTATGCTTTCGATTTAGTATGAGAATAATGTTGATAACACGCTGATGTTTTAGTTGTTGCTTAGCAATGCTTACACTAAGTCAAGGACTTCTTCAGCTTCCCATGTTCTGCTGGGTGCACAACAAGCCGGGAGGGGGCACAGCCAGTACAGCTGACCCAGACTGGCCAAGGGGATATTCTATACCATATGATGTCATGCTCAGCATACAAAGCCGGGGGGGAGCTGGCTAGGGGGCGGGGACTGCTTCTTGGGGCTGGGCTGGGCATTGGTTGGCAGGTGCTAAGTGATTGCATCGTGCGTCATTTGCTTTGTCTATTTTCATTATTATTACTACTAATTTTCATTATTTCTATTACTACTACTACTACCTGACTTTATTTCAGTTATTCAACTGTTCTTATCTCAATCCACAAGTTTTCTCACTTTTCCCATTCTTTTCCCCACCCCACCAGGGAGGGAGGGACCAAGTTTTTGTGTGGGGCTTAAGGTGCTGGCTGGGGTTAAAACAGGACAACTTACAAGGGAATCCACTCAGGCTGGAAAAGTGCTTTTCCTTTGTCATGCAAAACTCAAGCTTTAGCACAGATATAAAATCACTAAATATGTTAAAATAATTTCTCTTATTTGCAATATGCAAACAAATTTTAGTGGATCGCCAAATCAGTTGAATGTGTACTTTCTAAGTCTGGGCTAAAGCTGTTACAAAAGACATACTTAGAAGATACCAAAGAAGGTGTTGCAGAGCAGATAAAACAGACAAAACAAAGCTATGTTAGACTCTCCTCCTGCCACTGTTTGTACCATATTGTTGAAGACTTAAGGGTGTAAGACCTGCTAAGGAGATGTAATGTTGTTATACTTCCTTAGAAAAGAAATTACTTCCTTTACTTCTTTCCTTAAAAAATAAAATTAAAAAAAACCCAAAACACCCCTTACACCCCACACTTTATTTCAGAAAGTCATTAGATTTAAAAGTCAACATCTCAAAAACCACCAGATTCAACGGTCTGCACAACATTAAATTGCCCCTTTGTGTATCTGCACCACTGTGCTCCTGTTTTTCACACTGTAAACCTGACATAGGATGCAAAGAAACAAGGTGCATATGATCATAATTTAAGTTATTCAGGCAGCTGTAAGTCTGGTACTTTCAAGTTCTTAAAGCTACATCTCAAATAATGCTCTCATATGTAGTCCCATGAGATGACATTTTTAGACTAGAATTTTTATTATCCATTATTCCATATTGTAGCTAGTCATAAAGTTCTTTATCTACATACTTAGAAGGGACAGTTTACTAAAAAGGATAAAAGATGGTAATAAACAAAGATTGTGAAGTATCACTGCCTTAAGTGTCATAAAATACAGGGGTCATTGTAAATCATGGAATAGCCAGTTATTTCTTTACATTAACTCTTTAAAACTTACACTAAGTTTATGATATGATTTTTGTCTTAAGCTAAAAGTTGCTGAGAAACTGTTCTCTATGAGATCTCGAAGACAACGTTAACCAGTGGACTGTTGTGAAGTAGTAGTGAAGACTGTGAAGTAGATTTTTGTCCGTTTTAGACATTCTTTCCTATAGAATAGAATAGAATAGAATAGAATAGAATAGAATAGAATAGAATAGAATAGAATAGAATAGAATAGAATAGAATATTTCAGTTGGAAGGGACCTACATCAATCATCTAAGTCCAACTGCCTGACCAATTCAGGGCTGATCAAAAGCTAAAGCATATTATTAAGGGCATTGTCCAAATGCCTCTTAAACACTGACAGGCTTGGGGCATCGACCACCTCTCTAGGAAGCCTGTTCCAGCGTTTACGAGTAATGCAGTTCTTCACTCATCTTTGTTTTCAACAGTGATGATATATTTCTGAGTTAATAGAAACTGAAAGGAATTCTATTCCACTCAGTGCTAAAAGCGGTTTGCAGCATAAAGGAATTTTAACAAATGTGAAGAGCAAAGAGATTTTAAAACATTACTGTGTTGACCTTTTTGTTAAACAAAGGACTTCAGAGAAGGGACACAAATTCCTGTACTGGTCAGTATTTGAAACATCTCTTAAGTGTGCAGGAATGCAGCATTAGGGGCAAATGCAGTAATATTAATGCACAGATAGGTGACATCATTTTATTTCTACTTTCAATAGCTGAGCTAGGAAAAAAGGAAGTGTTACTCAGTATCAAATACCTAATATGTAACAGGTATTAACACTGGTATCAGATATTGTCTTAATTGATACAAGACTGAAAATCTGTTGAAAGGTTTGGAGTAGGAGAAAAGAGGAGAATGAAGAAAAAAATCAACTTCCAATCACAGTGTTTTCAAAGGAAAAAATTAATTTTTTTGTGATAGCACTCCCTAGGTACTGCTTAATAGTAGTAGTAGGAAGAATGAAACAGTTTTGGTTATTCATGAAGTGAATTAAAACTAGTTCTATGAGATTGTTTTGAGACAAATTGTGTTTAATTTTTTTTCCAATACTTTATTTCACTGAGATCTAGCAATAATCCTTAAAGCTGGCCACCTATAAATGAATTAAAATACTTTTCTTTTTTTAAATGAAGACAGGATCCTGGTGTGAGGAGTTTGGGGAGACTGAAATGGGAACTTTGATGGAATTAACATTTATTTTCTTAGGATTGTGTGTGTTTCCAGTTTGTGGGAAATCCTGACATCTTTTGTGATGCAGAAATACCTTCTTTACCCATAAGAATTTTGTATTACTTTAACAAGAACAATTGTTCCTAGTTGCTAAACTAAAACTAACATTCCCAACAAAAATAATATTGCCACATGTAACTGTGGACTTTGGAAGTTTTAAGTCCCTACTCCTGGAGCAACGAATATAGTTGTACTGTTTCAATTGACTTCGAAGATTTTGTAACACAGTCCGCATGACATAGGTGTGTTAGAGATTTGGAAGCTGGAATTTTGGGCTTCTGGGTGGCTTGCCAGGAACCTGGATAGATTTATAATGGGAATTTGCTGTGATTCAGAAGTTCATTTTGACAATGCTTCCACTAAGTACTTGGGAGTAAAACTGGTGGGGTTTTTTCAGGAAAAATGCATTTTTTTTAGAAAACTTCTGCCAATTTTAGTTTGAAATACCTTCTACAAATCTGAATAATCAAAAGCTAAACTTCAAGTATATACTTAAATGTTTATGTAAGGGAGTAAAGTGTTACTGACACCACAGTACCACATTCAATTAGGCTGATCAAATACAAAGCAGACTGAAAAAAAGGGGACACATTAACAGGTTGCTTTCCTTTAAGGGATCTACATGAAACCTCTTTCTCTGACCAAACTTTATGCTTAGTTGAAAACTCAGTTAACCAAGTGAGCTATATTTTAAATATTTTCTTTCTGGTCCTGCTTTCGGGGTCATGCAGTGCTTCTGTAAACATGGTATCTGTAGGAGATACCCTGTTAGTGAAATGCTTCATTACATTGCCATCAAAAAACTCTTTTTAGTTTATAGCATCATTTTTACAGATAGTTACAGGGGAAAATTCTACAACAAAGAGAACACAAAATTACAGAGTATACAATAACAACTTTGGAAAAACCACCTAAGAACTCATCTTTATATTGAAAAGATTTAATATATACTGGACTGCTGATAATTAGTAAACTATGGTTCCTAAGTCAAATGGTAGCACTACTGTTTTTTACGATATTGTTTCAAAAATATGTCCACATCACTTTAAGCCAATTAGCAGGTTTACTGACAAGTTTAGAGAGTCTGAAATACTTTTGTTCCTTTTTACAGCTCTTCCTCAGTACTCCTATCTAGACAGTCATCATGCTTTTAAATAATCTGTTTCAAATAGTTTGTCACCCCGAAGTTGATAAACTCCTTGAGTTATGGCTGATCAGTGCTCTGAGAACTGGATTTTTCAGGAGCACTTTCTAAGTACAAACGTTTGGTCTGATCTAATTTACAGGATTCTGATGTCCAACTGTTTTTACACTGGGAACAGTGTTTCACCCCTGCAAAGGTAAAAACCAGTACTGTGTTGAGTATCTTGAGTACAACCTCTCAAAAATCCAGTTTTGCATCTATTCATCACTCATCCAGTCAATGTAGGAAGAAATAAACAGTCTTACCAAAGAACTTTATGAGCATTCCTGGTGCATGAAGACTGCATAGACCAAGGCAAAACAAGAAATATCCTTATGCAAATTATTTCCTTCCCACTAAAAGACCCTTCTAAATCATAAGATCATCAAGTTTTAACTATAGAATGTCCTCCAAGAGCCATCAGACAATCCTGGCAGTGTCAGAGGTCCTGCATAATGGAATGATGTTTCAATATAATCAAATCTGTCCTTTAAGAATATCACATGAGGCACAGTTTCTGTATTTTTATGGTAGCTATTCACTCTTCCAGTTACACAGAAGAATAGCTCCGGTCACCATGCAAATAAACTGCATATACAAAGGACCTCTAACACCAAAGATTTTACATCTCTTTTGAAAGCCATGTACAGCAAGGCTGTGTACAAAAAGAATGGAATAGCCAGATTATAGCAGGCCTCAAGGATCATGGTCCTCAGCACCTGCAAAATCTTTGAAACAGCCCCTCCAGCTGGTGCCCTACCCTCATCCAGCTTAAGCTTCTGCTTCTCCCTGACCTGACAGAGCACTCGTTTTCTCTAAAAGAAGGACCTGGTACTTCCCATGATTTTCATGCCAGGATTCTTCATGCTTATTGTGTTCAAGCAGGCTGTGACCCTCAACAAGACGTTGCAATGGTTACTCAAAAATACCATTTGGCTAATGATGCTCAGGTGTTGATGACCTTTGCTGTATTACTTCTGATGTGGAAATATGTTTCATCTTCTCCCATCAACTGGGAACTTTAATCCAGATTGGAGTTTATATTCAGAAAACAGAGTTAAAGAGATAAAAAACAATTTAAAAATTTACATGAAAGTATTCTCAAAAATGTCACATTCTTCTTGGGTAATTATTTCTCTGTTTTCTAGATCTTAAAGTTTACCAGAGGAAAAAATGTGATCTGGAGTCCGAATTTCATCAGTTTTCATACCTCATCAATCACCACCCCCGAATAATACAGACTTTTCAAGACATATGCTAACTGAAGTTATTCAATCTCTTTTTCTTTGTGGGGTCCCTGTTGCTGTAACTGAAGGTAGGTAACCAAATTGAAAATATTTTTGTCACTAGTGTCAGATATGACTCAAATGCCACAATAGAAATAGATCTACTGAATAAGCAGTTGACATTTTTATATAATCACTTCTCAGAGTAGATGTTTATTTTGATGCTGTCAAGAGGTATTGCTACTTTATATGAAATATGTTTTGAGACGGGAAAAATGCATAGCCTAGATACTGAATTGGAAAATGATTAAATGAAATATATTTATACCTCTACATAGGCGCTCACACATTTATTATAGACATACATATATACGTACATAAAAGTAAGTCCTCTTCCTTTGGCAAAGGTAATGTCTCAGGTGAGTAGGCAATTTTCTCACTAGTCACTAGCCTTATGTAAGTATATGTATCTTCACTATTTTGCAACAATTTTGAAGATTGCTTTAAAAATAAAACCAGTATCATTAAATTTTGCTAAATAAAGACATCCTGCAGCTTCAAACAAATACTTTTATAATTTAAGAAATTGAATGAGATTTAATGTAAACACTTCAATAGAGTTTCTTTCACTGAACATTCTAATGTTACTAATAACATGATATAGCAATCAGAATATAACACGTGCTATTACATTGCCTGAGAAAAACCAGTAAATTTTTGAGTGGAATAACCCTTTTAGTAAGAGTTTGTCTTGTTTCTTCCACTTCTCTGTGTTAAACCTATGTCTATTCCACTTAAGTACTAGAATAAAAGATTTATAGGACCAAGACAAAAACTGAGGTCATCCGTATACCTGTACCTAGAAAACCCCAGACGACCTTCATCCTCAGCTCCTTTCTCCTGGGTGGGCTTTTGCCAGGAATCTATTTCCTCTTTTTCTTCATTGCTTTTTAAAATGCAGTTTTAAATCTCTTATTTTCTACAAACATCTTTCTCAATTTCTATTAATCCATTTTACTCTCCCTGATTTTTTCTGTACAACTTTTCCAATCTTCTCCCTTTTCTAAATGTTCACCTCATCTACTTTTACTTTCTTCATTCAAATCACATCAGCTTCCTCAAAGACTGAAAAACTGGAATGTAGAAATACAAAACACTATGCACTGTCATACCACTTCTCACCTTGTAAACCATTACATTTTTTTAATCCTAGGCCTATAACGCGACTGCAGCTTCATACCTTCAAATTAATTAATGTACCTCACTCAAAACTTATAAAGAAACAAGTACATCAATCCGTCCTTTTGTTACCTATTACTTTGCTATTAAACCTATTCCCTTCACTTGCATTTCAGTCCATTTGATACTTTTCCTCTTTTCAGAAATTATTCTACAAACTTTTTTCCTACCTATGTCAGGATAGCAATTTTAGCAGAGCTTTACAGCTTTCACAATTAAAGTATATGTAAATTTTCCTACCAAAATATATTTTTTTTAATGTTACCCCCAGAAAAACCATGGAATATCAGTAAGATGTTCAATAGGCTATTCATATGTTGTATCATATCAATTGTGTAAGATGAAAGAAATTGCAAGACGTTGCTGGGTGAAATAAAAAAAAAAAATCTGTTTTCTACTCAACTCTTATGTTGGGAGTTTATGACAATTCTTCCCTGCAGTAAAATATATTTTAGTCTTCTAATTTAGTTGGGTATCTGAGCAATAGTGCCTAGTAATTTCTTTCCTAAGTGTCTGCCAATTTTCAAACGTGTCTCCAGTCTCCTTAATAGGTTTTGTTTATTTTACTTTGGGCCATAAAGTTCCATGCCACTGTTGTTTATTGCAGTAGTTTGATCTCTCAAAGAAAATATGGAAAATTATATTGGCATTGCTGGTGCTTTCCAATATTTTACAGATATAGGTTTAATATTTGATATAATAAACACAAACCAAACCCCAAACATCCTAAAAGAAACTTTTAAATAGAAGGTAATCAAAATATAAAAGTCCTATCAGTTTATTAGGTAGATACTGATTCAGGTAGTGACTGCAAGTCAAATATACATTTTTAATAAAAAGGTACTTCAGCCTAGATAGCTTTGTGCCTTATTCATATTCAGTATACAACTATTAGAAAGAAAACAGCTATCCATGATTGTTTGATCACAGGCCACAAAAGAATTCATCATTTTATTTTGACTTAAAAATATTATTGGAGAGTTTTGCTCTGGCAAGGCTGATTTAGATAGTAAACAATGGTCTGCATTTATTACTGTAGGAAATATATCTATGAGATCTAGGTTAAGAACTAATAAATCACTTTTTATTGCTTAATGCAGCAGCTGAGAACAATATAAGGTTACAGATTTGTAGTTTTACTATTGGCACGTTTCAGGTCTTTCTCAGAAATACAAACTCAAAATCCACATACCCTAAAACATATGCTGTTTTATTCCCAAAAGAACAGAGATTCTAGTCAAGCTTTGAGAATGATGCTATGGGCAATAATAAAGACATAATAAAAATAGGTGCTAAAGAAAACCACTACTTCAGAAAGTTTATAAAAAGTTAAAATAATGAAAATTATGGTGTGAATTGTGTAAATACTTGGTTTCCAATACAAACTCGTTTTCCCTGCATGGTAAAGCACTATTGCAATTTGCATGTAAATGGACTTTTAGATGCAGGAGCTCCAGCAGCCTAATCTTAACTCTTAATGGCATTTCACATAATTTTCAGAAAAGGGGGTATCTCTTTCCTACTGCATACCTCAGAAATTGAACAAAAAGGACAGGACAAAACATTAACAATAACCTGCATCCTGCTGGTTACAGAAATTACTGAAATGACCTGAAATGAATGAACTGAATGACCTGAAATGTAATGAGTGTTACTAAATGTGAAGCAAGCCATACAGGTTAAAAAAAAAAAAAACAAACTCCAGCAAATTGGCTAAATGACCTCAAGAAAAAGGCCAACTCATCAATCATTCACAAATAAATTAAAAGGACTGTGCTCATTAGGGAGCTGTGTCTAAGCAGTAAACAAAAAGTTAGAATGTAGAAAACATGGAATGGAAAGAAATACAGAAAAAAAAATGTAATGCCAATCATCTGGAATATTGTAGGAAGTAATGATCACTTCCTTTCAAAACAAGCTTCAGAATTAAAGAGAGTTCAGAGACAACAAAACAGTGAGACTGGTTAAGGATTTAGAAAAAAACCTCAGGGATTGAAAAACTGTGATTGATTATTTCAAATAATAAAATTATTATAACAGAAGTATATGAAATAATGCATGATACATGTGAAGATAGATTGGGAGCTTCTGTTCTTGCTGCAGTGAACAGTGAGGGCAGTCAGGGAAACTAAGAAATAAAAAAAAGAATTTTTAAAGTCACAAATATTTATTCATAAGGTGAAAAATTGATGCATGCAACTCATCATACAATGTTGCAAAAAAAAAGGGAGATTAAAATGACTAAATAATCATTTGAATGTCTTATCAAAAACATATCAAATCATTAATTTAATCGTACAGCACAATAACGTGACAAAAGACATAAGAGTCAATCCTTTAAAAAGCCCTTTTGAAGTTAGGAGTGTGGGATACCCCGTGTTTCAGGGTTTCGGTCAATTTGCAGCTACAAGAAGAAATTTTCAGATAACTCTACGTTTCTGCAGTGAGGCTTCCCTTACTTTCCGTTGGTTCCGACTGAATCAGAACCCAGAACATAACAGGTCTGGGCTGGCCTTTTTCTGATCTAGTATAACAATTCCAGGGTTTAGCAATTGTGGTACCGAAGTAATGCTACAGTAGTACAGTAAGGAATTTGACCAAGAAACAATGCTTCAGGTAAGGTAATACTGAATCTTTGTTTTTCATTATTTTTCAATATATTTAAAAGAAAAAAAAGCTGACCTTTTAAAGATTTATATGAACTGTAGGTGGTTGTCAACTAGAACCTTACAACTTTTCATTTAAAAAGCAATATTACTAACAGGAGGCAAAATATATATTCAATCAAAAAAAAAGCAAACAAAAAGGCAGCCATTGGTTGGGAATGAACTTCAGTACCAATTATGAGTTATACTCCATCCTGTGCTGCTATAGACCAATTTTTTCTTTGAGTATATGAAATTATCAATTGTGCCTTCCCAGCAAAAATGTTTGGGGTTTACCCACTTTACAGTATAGTCCTGAAATGTATAAAAGTAGAATATCTTGATAATTTGAAACATACAGTACTTATCAACAGCTGAACTCAAAGGAGTGGAGGGGCCTATACATTATACAACTATTCAATATGAACTGTCCTTTACTGAAAAAAAATGCACAACTAAGAAAAGAAAAACAGTATTCTTAGAAGGTTTGATTTTTAGAACTATGAAAGACCAAACTCACAATATTAAAAAATACATTAAAGACAATGTGGCAGTAAAACAATTTAAAGAGTAAAAACTAAATTTAAAAGATTTCCTAAATTAGATTTCAGCTGCCTGGCAGCCAGTGATAGAAAGGGTCCTGGTTTAAGTTTTTTAGTTTTATTATCATCTGTTAAACACAATTCACTCAGAGATGTGACTGCTACATTTTCACACTAAGTGAAAGTACTAATTAGCAACATTTTAGCTTGTGTATCTCACCTTTTCACTCTGTCAGTACAGTCAGAATTATCAGTAGCTTTCAGAAAGTGTGATTTTCATGGGACTCTCTTCTACTATTATATGAAAAGAATACACTTCCCATCAGTCTGTATGATTCTGAATAGTTTTAAAGTTAATATCTCTTTTCAATTTTCCATTTTTTCTCCTCAACGTTTGGATTATCTTTTAGAGCTTAGAGATTAGCAAACTACAATTTTGCCTACAACACATTTCTCCGGTATAAGCTGACTGTTTACATTGATGGTATATTCTTTCTGATGAGATAAGCCAATGTACTTTTAAAGAATCTGTGTGCCATCCAGATGGATCAAAAATTTTAATAAAAACACAGCAGAATGGAAATCTGTCCTGCAGGACAAAGGGGGCCAAAAGAGCTGAACCACCCCTTCCAAGCCTGTCAACCTCTTAAAAGTCAAGCAAGAGTGGCAGAAGGACAGCATAGATGAACACAAAATTCCTGTCGGAGCTCAAACATCAAAACAAAGTATACAGTAGATGGAAGCAAAGACGGACTACCTATGATGAATATAGAGACCCATGATGAATACAGTGCACAGAGCTCAGTTAGGAAAACCAAAGATCACTGGAAGTTGAAACTAGTGAGAAATTTGAGGGGTAACAAGAAGGGCTTGAACAAGCATGTTAGCAGAAAAAATAAAACTCAGGAAAATATGGGCCCAACATTCCGTATGACAGGGAAGTCAGTGACAAAAGACATAGTGTAGTCAGCAGGTCAAAGTAGTAATTCCTCCCCTCTCTTCTGTACTTCAGAGACCACGTCTAGAATACTGTGTCCATTTTTGGGATTCCCACTACAAGAAAGACTTTGATATCCAGCAGAAGGCCATGAAGATGGTCAGGGGGCAGAGACACATGACATATGATAAGAGGCTGAGAGAACGTCTGTTCAGCCTTAGGAAGAGAAAGTTAAGGTGGAATCTTACTGCTGTCTTCAGCTACATAACGCACAAGAAGAAAGAGCCAAACCCTCCTCAAAGGTACACCGCAATAGGACAAGGGACAATGGTCATGAGTCATAACATGGGAAATTTGAGCTGGATACAAGGGAAAAAAAATTCACTGTGATGATGGTCAAATATTGGAATAGGTTATCGATGCAGGTTACAGAATCTCCGTCCTGGGAGATATTAAAAAAACCCACTTGGGCACAGCTCTGATCAACATGAACCAAGTTGTTTCTGTGGGGGTTTTGGACCAGATGACCTTTAGAGGTCCCTTCCAATTATAAAGCATAATTTATTTTTATAGCAGCCCAGTATGAGTAATGGAAGTTTATTTATTAAACTACACTTATCTCAGCCTCTATTCCAGCACTGTAAGAGAAAAAGAACCCTTTCTAATGCTTATGTCCCCATGGAACAGAGAGTTGTCTCCTACTTTGCTGCTAATGTCCCAGTGAGAAATTGTTATAAAAAATATTTTTGCAAATATGAAACCATACTTAGTATCACTTTTTTCTTAAGCATGTCATGATGGCTAACATAGTAAATTCTAATTCAAACTTTGAACCATCTTCTTCCAAAAGTTCGCCAAGAATTTCTTTCTTTAACTTCCATGCATTTTTAGAAACCATCTTTTTTCAGTAGTTTCTAATTGCTAAATCTCCTTGTAGAGGTGACATAACACCAGAATAAAAACATATTCCAACCAAAAATGCCAGACAATTATATTCTATTTACTCAGATGTTTTTGTAAGCCTTGAAGACATGCTATTTTTGTATCTAAGGAAATACAGTATCTGTTTTATCCTTATGCTGCAAGTCCTAATATTTAAGCCAAAGATACCATGGTTGGTTTGTTTGCTTGTTTGTTTGTTTTTTCATTCCTCTGTATAAAAAGGTATGTTTGCTATCATAAACAAATAAAGAGAGATAAAATGACTCCAGAATTTTGGACAATATAGAGGATTTAGTAGGAGCGACAAAAGTTATTCACAAGCTCATGAAGTTCATTAAGCATGCCAAATGGAAACAGAGCAGTGTTTTGGTTTGGTTTGGTTATTTTTTGATTTAGCTAGGAGAAGCTCTTCAGAACCACCAGAGATTATTAATACCAAAATTGAAATTTTTTTTCTCTGGTTGTTACTTATATCTTTGTGAAGTAATGGATGGGATGAGTGGGAGACTGAAAAATAGGTACCTTGGAAATATGGTGGAAGGAAGAAAATATCTGAGAGGTATTATCAAGGTACAAATTATAACTGAGTTCTCTTGCTGGACAGCTGCTGTTGCATGTTATGGAAGCGCATACAGTGAAGTAAATGTTAACTGTAAGATATAGCAAAATCCCTATAGACTTAAATGCTACATTTAATAATAATTTATTTGTGTCAAAGCTACTTAATATACAACTATGAATTTCTGCATTACCTGCTGTAGGGTGCATCTTATCACTAGGTAGATAGTGGTAGCAGCAGAACAGAACATGCCAGATGTGACAGCACTGGAACTGGTAAAATGGATCATAAAATTAATGCATACATCTATAAATATGATTTATTTGGAAGGACTCAAAGAAATCCTAAAAGCCATATAACAGCCAAGCCCTACAACAGCCATCAAGTACATGAACAAGAATGATTCTGTCTTTATATCAGTATTTCTAGAAACCTTCAATAAAACAGTGTAGTCATACCCGTGAGAACCTAGTGTTAATATCTCTGGAGATCATCATAGATAGTGAAGAGAAACAGAGGTTCTTTCAGGGGGTGATTCTGGATAGGAGTCTAGCTTATTCTGTTTGAGAAGGGTGTATGTTAGTGCATTAGTTAGGAGGAAAAGTATGCTTTTCAAGCAAATCTCCTGATCATCCTCACTTCTATCATAAAGTGGTCTTGGAGTGCTTGAATTGGATTCCTTTTAGATAAAGCTCAATCAAAAGATGTGCTCCAAGTGCATACTTAGTCTATTCCAACTGCTGATAGGTATTCAATCCACAAAATCAGACCACAGCTACTCCGAAATAAATCTCCCATAACACATACAGTATGGATGCAGAGTTATCATCACTAACTGTTTTACAGACCTGTTTCTATTGCACCATACTTTTTGCTAAGGTGGTGGTAGCTTGAATTTGTCCTCAGGAAAGTTTCCTCTTTTTCCATTGTCTACAGAAGATGCCTACAAAGGATATTTGGCTAAAAGTTAGGTGTCTGAAATCGCAGATGTGTATAGAACCCCAAATCCACCACAAGATTCTTATGGAAATTAAACAGTCATAAGATAGCAAGGAAAATCCTTTCATAAATTAGTAACTTGTTGAAGCTCAGTAAGGAGGGATAGAACTGAGCAGTCAGTTTCCAAAATGTGGACAACTTACTGGTAAGGTTCCCAAGCGATATGTGCCGGCCCATGCTGTTCATTGTATTTAAAAATTAACTAGCAAAGGGTGATAGCATGATAGATTAAAATAATTCCAATACCTTAATCATATGAGGATAAACAATCAAAGAATCCTAATTATACCAGTGTGCTACTCAGGAAAGAGATCTTGAAGCCCCTGCAGACAGTTATCTGAAAATGTAGGCACACTGTTTGGTGACAGTGAGAAAGGCAAACAGAAAGGTTGCAGTTGTTACTAAACATTAAGTACTCATCATAAAACTTCTTTATGTCAGATGGCAAATCCATGATGCTTGGTTGCTGCAAAGTTTTGTAGTCATATGACTTTAAAGAGTGTGTAAAAGAAGTTGAGAAGATAAAAGGGCAGCATGGATTATCAGAGGTACAGAGACCTAAATAGGCTAGACCTGTTCTGTTTAGAAAAAGTGATGACTGAGCAGGATACATCAGCAATTACAAACCGTAAAGGTGGAGTGAATCCATAAAAACACTTCAATTTTTTTTTCATAATACAAGAGAAAAATAAACAATCGGGCAAAAATTTACAATCAAAGGAAGGATTTTTTTCATACAATGTATAATGAAATTGCAGAGTTTATTGACAAAGCATATTGTGCAGACTGATTAATAAATTAATTTAAAAGGATTAGGAATTAGGAAAGGTCTTCCTAATTGCAAACATTTGAATTCAACAACATGATTAGGAAGCTGCTGAGCCACTTAGAGTCAGAAACTGGGAAGATATACCAGGAAATACAGAAGTAATACTTACGCTGTTGCTGATACTTTCCCTAACTTTTTCATCCCAATCACTGTTAGAAATGAGACAAACAGACCTTTGAAGGAGTATGATAGTGTCTTGTTCTTATGAATAATAATATATAAAATTTCCCTGGGGTCTGATTTGAAAAAAGAATATGACCACGGGAATTTGAAATCTACTTTGGTTCACATTTACAATGAATCTACAGTTTTAATATTCACTGAATTCAAGTGTAATCTCCTTTTTTCTCATTCAGGGCTGAGATTGTGCTTATTAAAATGAATGGAAGGCTTTTTATCAACTTCAGTAACACGCCTGAAATTCAGTTTGAAGTGACATGTATAATTCTCAGCCAAATATATGAGCTGAATATGAAAAATTAAAAAGAGAAGGTCAATTCTTTCTCCCTGGAATTTAGTTGTAGAAATAAAACAGGTACTACTCCTGCAACTAGGCAAATGGCATCTATTTACATGTCAAAGGTGCTTAAAAGATATACCAAAAAGTGAATGTAGGAACAGACTGCCAAGGAAACTTATTTACCTCTCTCCCTAACACAAAACACAAGCACCACTTCATAATCATGCACAGAAACTAATTGCAAAATGAAGGAAAATTGCTGGAGAAGAAATGATGGACAAAATAAAAGAGGAATTAATGATACTAGAATACTGAATTCACTGCAAAATTAATTAACAGTAATGCTTAATACACAGGTTTTTTCATTTCCAGAAGAAAGCTTGTCAGAAGTATTTCAGAGGAAGAAGTATGCTTGGCAATTATTTTAACCATTAAGAATACCCCTACTTTAAGATAAATAAAGCCTATTTTGTAAGAATAATAATACTTTTTAAAAAACAATGTGACATTGCTTAAGGGAAAAATTTAGGTATGCCACTAAAATCTCTCTCACTTGGTATTGAACTATTACATGGTATTCATTACATGTTCACTCACTGCAATATGAAATAAGTCTTGTTTTACTCAGCTACATTTATAACAGAAAGGCATTAGAAGCATCCCTACAATGCATATTCTCATTTCAAGACATTTTTTTGCATTGCTAGTTTATAATGTTCTAAAGGAAGTAAATGGGTTTGTGTATTATGAATAGTAGGCAGTGGTGGTTTTCTCCAACTACTCATTTCCACAGCACAGTACTTTTAAAATCCTTTCTCCTGTCAAATATGTATTCCTTGAACGTTTTAAATCTCATTAAAAGCATTCTAGCCTCCTGGGTTTTCATTAAACAACACACGTTTTAAAATGAATTATACAGACATTATAAAATGAATTATAGACACATGATTTTGAGGTTTCTGTATTTAAGCCTTCTCTTAGAATTGTATCATTCTCTATGTTATGACCATTATTATTATGCAAATATATCTTAATCTATTGGTTTAATGTCTGAACATACTATTAGATTTGTACTATGAACTTTTACCAAGTTGCATGAAGAGTATTTTGTATTGAAGAAACTGATAGCTACTTCTGGAAAATTACTATTTTAAAAGCGAAATGCAAAAGTATTTTCTCAGTATAGGTCTGCTGTCTTCTCACTCACCAGTCAATGAGACCAGTTTCCATTTAAAAAGCTAATTCTTATGGCAGGATTTTCTCAGAAGTTTCGGGAAAAGATATTGAGCAGGATGGAGAAAAAAAAAGAAATTAAGTATAAAAGCAGTTTTGTGATTTAAAATTAATTTATTAAAATGTTCTTAGGAAAGCGATACACAGTTCTGATTTTGTCTGTAATGTATCACTTCAGCTGCTAAACTATATAGTAGTAATTACTAAGGTAGCATTTATTGTCATATGACAGTTCTAGCTAATCACTAAAAATATTTTAAAGCTATCAGGAAGAGGTTAATTAAGCCATGCCTGCGTACTTTTACATGGCAGTACTGTTTCTGGCAACTGATTGAGCACAACTCAGTGACACCTAGGTTTTTAGTTCAATTAAACTGTATTAATATAAAATTAATAATAACATTCAAGGAATCATAAATATATCCTGTAAAACTTCTAGCAAAAATAAGGTATTAAGGTATTTTTTTCAGTACTTGTGTTTACATTGCATTTCTTCTAATTCCTGACATAGTCCTAAATATCACTGCCCAGAGGAATGGTTGCCATAAGATATTCTTACTGAAGCAGCTGTAGGTTACCCAGCAACCAGTTCATATCAATTCCTGTTGGATCCTCTGTCAAGAGCAAGAATTCCGTTATTTGCCTTTCTCTCTTTCTTCCCTTCTTTTAAACTCTTCTGAAGAGAATAGTGTTGTTCCATAGTCATAATGCAGAACCTACAGACACTATACATGAAGTTCTAAACAGATCAGTTGAAAAAAGACTGCCTAATTACAAATACTTCAGTTTTTTCTGCCTGAAGATCCCAACAGTGTTTTCTACAACCCCCCCCACAGTTTGCGTCATTAACAACCTTCAAATAGTTCCTTGCAACATTACTACCTAAAGGGTAAACAAAGTCCTTGATTAGCAAAAGGATACAGATTTAGCTGTTCTGATTATTTTATACACTAAATTAAATTGTTCATGGCATTCTAACATACATTTTATTACAAATTAATGGAACACACATCAAATTTTAATATTAAAAAGATTATCAAATAATCACTTGTCAAAGTATTTTGAAACTTAGTTCTCCTACTTTGTTCCTGCCATAACTCCAGTTCTGGTGCAGATATTTATAAGTGATAGGCTGCTAAATTTAAAAAATGATCATAATTTCAAAATAAAACTATTAATAATTCTGTTCCATATTGTAGCTCTCACCTCTGCAGGAAAACATAAACTTCCCCCATTTTTACTTCAGCTAGTTAAGTGATAAATATTTTCTGAAACAAAATTGTGGGGAAGATTGGATTATATATTTTATTTTTAATTTAGGCTCTATTTAATGAGTCTAGGCTTGCTATCAAATGTAATACTTTTATATCAATAAATAATTACTGACATATGTCATATGTCAGATCCAGTAAGT